>NC_052500.1:41436635-41448940 GCF_016617805.1 Bactrocera tryoni | reverse complement strand
CTTTACGTCCGATTTATGGTCTACCATAATCGACCAGAAGTGAGCAAACAATTAATGCGATTGTGACCAAGTTTCGCACTCAGTTTACTTTATTGGACATTAAATAACCACACGAATGCGTACAGTGCGTACAGAAGAGAATATTGCGTCTGTTTCTGAGAGTGTGGCTGAAGACCGTGAAATGTCGATTCGTCGCCGTTCGCAGCAATTGGGTTTGTGTTATTCGACCACATGGAAGATTTTACGCAAAGATCTTGGTGTAAAACCGTATAAAATACAGCTCGTGCAAGAACTGAAGCCGAACGATCTGCCACAACGTCGAATTTTCAGTGAACTTCGGAGAACAATTCATCTCAAGAAATGGACCCGTAAGTTGGCCACCAAGATCATGCGATTTAACGCCTTTAGACTATTTTTTGTGGGGCTACGTCAAGTCTAAAGTTCTACAGAAATAAGCCAGCAACTATTCCAGCTTTGGAAGACAACATTTCCGAAGAAATTCGGGCTATTCCGGCCGAAATGCTCGAAAAAGTTGCCCAAGAATTGGACTTTCCGAATGGACCACCTAAGACGCAGCCGCGGTCAACATTTAAATGAAATTATCTTCAAAAAGTAAATGTCATGAACCAATCTAACGTTTCAAATAAAGAACCGATGAGATTTTGCAAACTTTATGCGTTTTTTTTTTTAAAAAAAGTTATCAAGCTCTTAAAAAATCACCCGATATTTATATTCGGGTGGTGGAGCACGTTGTGGCTCGTTCTGTGGTTTTGGTTGGCCGTAGGGAAATGGACGGCGCAAATGATTCCACTCAAGTTAATAAATAAAGAATAAAATCTTTCTTATAATCAACTAGAAAACCCGGCGAACTCCGTGTCGCCACCAAATTGCTTCGTTTTATGTAACATTTCGTTTGGTGATTAAAAGATAAAAAAAAATTTCTTTTTGTTTTATATTTGAAAAGGAAAAATTATATTTCATTTCACAACAGTAGTGAATTCATTTCGATTACAAAAATTAAGTGTTATTTAGTTGAACTTCTCTAAGTAATTGAAAGTGAATCCAAAATAAATACTAAATCGAAGCGTTATACGTGTCCGCAAATTATCCGTTTCATTGAAGTTCTCTTTGACCCCGCAGCCGTTGTCCTGCGTGAAAAAAAGTTTTGACAACTTTTTTTTTGGTTTTTGTTCCCATGTACAGAAAAGATGGTTTTCCAAATCTTTAAAACTCAAAGGAATTCGTAGATTCAAGCATTCTGCCCCCTTGTATTTGATAGCGCAGATAATAACGACAGACCCAACTTTGAGACGCAAATGATGTGGTGGCATACCAAGCCTCTCCAAAGAATTTAGAAATTCAACTGGATAATTCACGGCGTCTTCTTCATTGTCAAGACGATCGATCGATTTGTATGAGCGCAAGTCTCCCGGAATTTGACTTTGAATCTTACATATTAAGTCAACAACATCGGTATTTTTGGCAACTAACATTGCGCAATTTGGCCAATGTCCGAACATTCGTGATGAGTTCATCTTTCGTGAATTGATAAACGACAGATGGAATTGATATCGAACCACCGGAATTAACCCATTTCCAATTTTTAGCGAAGACGATGCAAAATGTCTTCGGCAATGTCATTTTTGTTCGTATCCCATAACTGACGCGGATTTGAAGGCTGATTTGTCGAAATGTTTATAGCGAAAAGTGTGCGAACTTCATTTGCATTCCAGTCATTAACATGATCCAGCAATTGTAATTGCTGGTTTACTTCTCCAAAACTTGCACACACCGTACCACACAATGACTTAAATAAAGTGAACCCCGTACATTAATCAATAGCAACCGAAGGTAGAAACAATCGACGTTTTACGGGTAGATTGTGTAAATTCGATAACACACCTGGATGTCCATCTACTGGTTGGCATTGCTTTCTGCGTAACTATTTCTTCGACGATGCATGTATAATATCAAGGTATTTCCGAATAGAGCAATGTTCTCGCAAACGGATCACTGACAAAAGTTGAGCATAAACTCGTCAATGTTAATTTGTTGCTGACGGTGCTTCCACTGGCTGTACTGTATTCTCTGGGTTAAAATACACTCTTTGGCCATTCTCCAAATTAACTGCGAGACGCACAACAGTCGGAAAGCTTTCATGAATTACAAAAGTAAATATCCTACAAAGCGCTTTATTGCAGTTCACGTATCGACCGTATCGTTTGAGGCCAATAACCGCCATGTTGCTTCCTTTGGTGACGTATTTACAAACGTATTTGATCGATTTTACCAAACTGCAGTACTAAACATTGATATCAGTTTTGAATGTGAATTAGACAATAATGGTGAATATAGTACCATCCATGTGTTGTCAACTTCGATATTCACTCTTCTAAATTGAATGCTGAATGTTCTGCCATTGTCATCTGGTGAGCGACGACGATGGAGTGGATTCTAGTTTGTGTTTCTGAAAGAAAAGCACGTGGATAATGTTTGGTGCATTTATTGTCAGACATACAAACCGAAGTGGGATTGTGGTGTTCGCAAGGTCCATGAACCATATTGCTTTTCATCACTCCATAAAATACTGGATCTTTCTTTGCATCAGAAATTTCCGCAGAAATGATTTCATCAATTTGATCTGGTGTAACCACCATCCAAAAAGGAATGTGTGTGTGCGGCAAACCTCACTTTTGCTACTCAACAGAGTACATCTAGCATCTACCAGCACCACACATGCGTTGCTTCAAGATAAAGGCCATCAAAGATCGTAACTGTTGTTTGAAAAGTCGTGCTGTGACATCGTGACGATCGCTTGGTGATTGACCGCGATCCACAATTCCGCTCGTATGTCACCGCATCCTGGGAGTACTTCTTGCCTTGCCTGGCCTTGGGCTGCCATACGTTGATGGCAAAAAGAACGCCGACCGATATTAGAGCGACCTCTTCGCAATTGATCACTTTGTGTGAAACACACGTACAGTTTTCACTGAATAATTTTCAATAATTTTTCTTTTGAATAGACGGAATAAAAAAGCAACCGACAGAAATTGAACGATTCAAATAATTTACAAATCAAAATATTTAAAAACAAAACCAAAAAAATTGAAAAAAATTTGTATGGAAAAATGTTACTTTTTGGAATTATCCAATTTTGTGACTTTTCCTCATGAAAAGCATAAGGTATTTTTGTTTCCAAACCTTCCCCGATCCACAACGAACTTAAAATTTCATCAAGATTGGTGGAGCCGTTCTCTTAGCGTTACTAACAAACAAACAATCATTCGTTTGTATGGGAAAAAGAAAAGTGCTGTTTTTTGGGGTTTTCCGGCAATTATTCAAAATTTTGCAGTAAAAACCATCCTTGTACTTCAGCGAACATTTAGAAAGAAGAATTGGCCAAATTGGTCCAGGCGTTGTTGAGTTATGCGCTTACGAACATATTATTTTCTTTTTTTTTGTTTTTCTATTTTCCCGCTTTTCTGTTGAAATTTTTCCTTAATTTTCTTTGCTATAAACCTCACGGAGCCCGAGACCTTTCCAGCGAATGCAAAACCGTGGAAATCGGTTCATGCGTTCTGGGGTTATAGCGTCAGGAAGGAAAACCCGACTTATTTTTATATATTAGATATAATTTTATTATAAAATTTGGAATTGCACTTACCACGTCTAGATCGGTTGAGCTGTCGCAAAAGAAGAAAGAACGCAACTTTTTACCAATTAATATTTGGTTGCGTTCGAAATAAAACTTTGAAAAAGCTTCGAAGAAGAGACCGCTCTGCCGACACAAACGTGGCAAAAGAAATTGGGCGGGGGCGGCGTCAAAAGTTATCTTACCAGGTCGATAGACTTCTTGCGTTTCAACCGGATTTCGCACCCAGCAGTTTCGATGAGCTAAAAGCTTCCTCATTAACATGCCGTCTAAGCCTCAGTTCGCGAGACTTTGCAATTTTGGAGATTTCAAACAAGATTTTGACATCGAGGCGGGGAATGTTCACATAGGTGTGCTCCAAGCGCTCATAGAAGGCATATTTGATCACATCGTTCTTCTCTTCCCTCAGGACAGGGGCGCAAATCGGCGATATGTTAAATCATAATTCTTAACACGGAATTATGTTGACGGTGTGTCATCTATCCGAGGCTGTTGTTTCCTTCTCATTGGTAGGGTTTATTACCTGCCCTGAAAGTCGTAAGCTGAGCTTAAGTCATATGTTAAAGAATCGTTTGTGGCCACTCTCAAGTGAACTGCGATCAGAGAACTTTCTTCACTTGCGTAAACATGACTCCATCCTCCACATTAATTCCAGTGTTGATAGAAATGGGTATTTGTAAATACATATCTATGTTTAAGGCTACATTCGTATGTACTGGCGATAATGCACATAAATATTGTAATGTGATATCTCTTTATGTACAGATTTACAACAATATATTACTAAGGATACGGTGAAGTGTTAACATTTAAAAATAATTCAAGTATTTATAAATCTTGGGCATTTTAATTATATTTTTCGCTACAAGACTGGCGGATCGAGCTCGTAATATTTTGTCTTATACAAGCTATTGTACTGCATTTAAAATTTTTAATATAATTTGAATTTACTATTAATAATAACTTATTTCTAAAGAAATATCATTCTGCTGGATATAATGTACGTTCCTTGCTGAATTTTAAATGCGTCGTAGGACAATTTTTACGATAACTCCGCCAGAAATTAAAAGGAATAGGTTAGTGGTATTCATGCTGTATTGCACCATATGATCACATTCTAAGTGGTTTAAGACTAGCTCCTCGTATTTCGAACTCATTTACGGAACTTTTCAAATCGTATGCCCAAAGATTTACACTCTCCGTCCTTAAAACGCAATTGGTGTCTAATTTTATGATACCGTGTCCATCTGGGATGATAGTTTGATCACTACCATCGCAGTTAGTTTCGGCCTCTATCTTTGATGACATTAAATATCCATGTGTTAGGTGGAAAGAGCTGTCACCAATATTCTTTCGTTGGCATAATATTGACTTTACAGTTAAGTTGTAATTAATAATGACATCCACAAGTTTGAATATGTCCTACGTTAAAGATAGGATGCACTTGTGGACATATCGTCACTTTCACCATACGTTGACATCTTTAGAACAGTTAATCATTCATGCTATAAAAAATCCTTTATTTTCATTGAAAATTCACGAAATACCCGTCATATATTGGGGGGTATGGGTATATTGAGTACATTTGGAGCTCTGTTTTAGTAACTAAAGGTATTTTTATATTAAACAATAGAAAGTCTTTAGTAACTTTGGCTGATGTGGCGGCTATATGTATGTACCAGTTTAAAAGGATCAGTAGCGGGAAGCCGCAAGCTCTGGTGAAGGTTGTTTGAAATTATTTTATTTGGTTTTCAAACCTTTTATAGGGAACAGTCCGTTCATGAAGTTCCCTTTAGAGTTCCAAAAGACGCTTATAATGTTCGTTTCAAAGGTCTCTATTGTTGTGCTGAGGTTAGTGGCTACTTCAATGAATAACTCGCGTTTCAATTGTTCATCGAGAATCGAATAAATTGAACCGTTCATTGTTTTAAAATTGTCCCAATAGGCTTGATTTTGACGTTTTAATACATCTAAGGTAACTTTTTTACAGACTATTGATTTCGTAACAATCCCAGCAAGTATCTCCGTTCTCCTTAGCCTTCTCAATTTTTTTATTTTAGAACTTCTGCATGCTCTTTCTCCATCAGCCCAAATAAAGAGAACTACATATAATGACCCTAAAAAGGGTAACACTAACCTAGTCAAGTGAACGCGATGATGGTGTGAAGCTTTCCAATATCTATATATCTGTGTTCACTTTATCCTCTTCAAGTATCGTTGAGTCTTTCAAATATTTTAGGGAAATTCAAACTTGCAGCCTTCCGAGTATTGAAATAGAGCGATGTGGACAACTATATTCCACGTTGTCCTAGTCAACCCAACAGAGCCTGTTATTTAAAAAAATACTCCGGAACTATTATTAAAGTAACTTACATTTACGCATTTTATGGATGGTAAAACTATAAGTAAGCTTAATAATATTAAAATTAAGTTTTTATTTTTTTTGCAGGATGCCCGCCTTGGTTGGTCTCATCGGATATCTCTTATTTTTTCTTCGATAGGAAAAGAACAAACATAGTGTATTTGTTATTTTGACGTACCATTACTTGTCCTTACGTCTACCATTTACATTTGCCATTCTTGGCCTAAAATGAATAATTGCAATTAATGTAAAAAATCGATTAATCGGTTAATTTAAATGTTTTCAAATAATACTAAATTGCATAAAGACCACCACCAAGTTTCAGCGCCGAATATTGTATTATAATGCTCTATCACAGAGTCCCAGACATATCCTAGAAGAGAAAATGGCCTATATTTGAAGTTAAGTAGCACAATGACATTAAATTTCTCAAAATATGTACAGTATAAATAATAATATAAAGTAAAAGAATTGCTTCTTGCTTGAAAGTCTATGTTTTGCAACTTTGTGTAAAAATAAAACCAATCAAATATAGGAGACTATTGGCATATACACAAAAACAAAAACGGAATTAAAATTAAAATATCGTATTAAAAATTCATTTGTCTTAGCATAAATGAAAATATATTCATTGAAGTCAAGAAAATTTATTCTCTGTTCAACCAAGTTTGAAGGCAAAGCAATTTCGATAAACGTTTTGTTGTCAAACGATTGCGTTTTTCGGTCGCAGTTGCACCCGCTTTTGAGAAAAGCCGCTCAGATGGTACTGAGGTACGAAGTAGATGACAATACTCTTTTGAAAGTCCGTACAGTTTTGGGTAAACGGTTTTCATTTCTTCCAAAGCATCAATAATGTTTCGACTTACATAGTTCTAATACCTGACTATTCAAATAAAAGCTCAATTCATCTTGTGGAGATGTAAAATCGTTGTCCTTCCTCCTTCTTTTGTGCACTAGAGTTTTGTGAGGAGCCCAGAGGTCAAACTCATTCTCTACCGATTCCACTGACGACTCGCTGCCCGTTTCCATAGTATCATCTGCAACTGTTATTTCAGTACGTAAAAGCTTTATAACAGGGGAACGCTAATCTTTGAAATTAATTTGTTTTTAATCTCGGGTCGAGTAATGTTGATGCAGCTAGCAAAAAGGAATGTTCGATGTAGCCAAATCTACCATCAAACTGATTTAACACGACATCTTTTAGTTTTTCAGCGACTGGCTGTTTAGCTGTTATTCTCACTATTTGTTCCCGACCACAGTGAACTAATGGAATCTCTTGTGACTTAACGTTGCTCGTTGTTCACCACTTAGTTGTACAGTCATTGCCTCTAATGGTCTCAATATACTAAGTATTTCCATGATATCATCTTTTTCCTTAGATGTTATCATTACCGGTGCGTCAGAATAGTTGAGGAGTATTTGGTTAATACATGAACATAGTTTAATGAACCGTTCAAGCATGTAGTAGGTCGAATTCCAACCTGTTTTCACGTCCAAAATTGGCTTTAGCATTTTGCCTTCAGCTACTCCGGCGGCAGCTTGCATATTTCGAAGATCATCATTAGCTTTAACACTTCTTTATAGCCACTTAACTATTTCTTTGCATTTTACAACAACTGTATTTACTTCAGGATTGTTCAGTGAGTTTTCACATACCAAATCGAGGGTGTGTGCAAAACAAGGAATATGGCGTTTTTTGCCAAATGAATGATGACCTGCTTTTACGATGTTTAGACCATTGTTGGTCACTACAGCCATTACTAGTTTTTCGTCAATAGAAAAGTCTTTCTAAGCAGCAATGAGAACTTCGGAAATATGTGATACAGTATGTGCTTCCGTTAATTTATAAACGCCAATTGTTCCATTAAATTGCTTCGTCCCATTTACACCATGAATGGTCACACCAAGCATGCTATTCATTTCTACATCAGTCCAGATATCTGTCGTTAAACTCAAATATGAAAAAGTTTTTAGCATCGCTACACATTTTTCTTTTTCTTCATCATACATTTTTTCAATGTGAGCCTTGATGGTATTTCTTGTTGGGACTTTGTAAAGAGGAAAATGTTGCTTCATGAAACTTAAGAAGGCTTTACCTTTTAAAAAACAAAAAGCGTCATTAATTATCAATTTGTTTTGTAATGTATTTTAATATACATACCTTCAACAAAGTCAAAAGGTAGATTATCCTTGATAACCATTTCCACTATTCCATGCTATAGCTTTTGGTTCTTTGAGCCATGAAGAGAAAAGTTTTCAATATTTTGGAATACTTTAGAAGTGAGGGGTTGAGGATTTTTACTGCTACAGCTGGGTAGCTCTCTCATGTTGCTTTCATTCCGTTTCTTGCTGCTGAAGCTTGGCCCCTTACTCAAAGGGCTTTCATTAATTGATTTGCTGCTGCAACTCGGCATTTCAATCATGGTGTCAGTGTCATCATCACTTAGAGCCGTTAGAGCCACAACAATGGAGTTCAGTGACAGTGACGACGATTACGAAGGGCTGCTAAAAGTGGTAATTTTCCGTCGGAAAAAAGAAATCCGGGAGCGATTTAATTTCTTTCAACTTTATGATGAAAAGGACTTTAGAGAGCGTTTCCGCCTATGCAAAGATGCTGCATGGGAAGTATTGCAGCTCATACATCCAGATATACAGCATGCTACCACATGGTATAGCTTTTTTAACGCTTTGCCTGCCGATTTCTAAATACAATTTTTTCCTAGGAATAATGCGTTGTCGCCGGATCATATGTTGGCCATTACATTGAGGTTTTATGCCACTGGCAGTATTCAGCAATTGATTGGAGATATGTCAGGAGTGTCTACTAGCACAGTATCAAGAGTTGTTACTCTTGTTTCAGATAAAATAGCAAGGTTGCGAAAACGTTTCATACGATTTCCTACTACAACGGAAGATATACATCTAAAACAGAAAAAATTTTTTCGAATTGCTAAATTTCCCAGAATTATTGGTGCCTTAGATTGCACGCACGTAAAAACTCAGTGTCCTGGTGAGCTGAAACACCTCAAAACCACCTGAATACCTATTTTTACATGTTTCCTTCCTTTTTAGGCGGAGACCATGCGGAACTATTTCGTAATATAAAAATCATATCTTCTTTTAATGTACAAACGATTGGCGATGCTCGTTTGATGATTTTAGACATAGTTGCTAGGTGGCCAGGATCAACACATGATGCTACCATATCACGAAACTCTCGTATTTTTGCTGGTCTTGAGAACGGAGAGTTCGGAGATGGACTGGTGCTTGCTGATAAAGGGTATGAAAATAATAAACGGATTTTAACACCCCTTCATTCCGTTAACAGTGCAGCTGAAAGACTATATAACGAATCACATATTCGGTCAAGAAATCCAATTGAACGCTTTTATGGTGTTTGGAAGCGAAGGTTTCCACTATTGTCTTTGGGTATACGAATGAATTGCACCAAAGTCCAATAAATAATTTTCGCCACAGCAGTGTTGCAAAATATATGCTGCTTACATCGCGATACTGAAGCGCCTCTTTTAGATCCTGAGATTGATAGGCAAATTTTGTCAGTTTTAAGTTTTAAGTTTAATAATCGCAGCTTTGATCGGCGTACTGAAAAAAATGTGACGAGGAATAATTTAATAAATGGGTACTTTGCAACCTTATAACTGCAAGTCAAGCTTTGTAAGACTATCAATCAGAAGCAAATAATACAACAATGTTATTTAAAACACTTTTATTTTGTATGTGTCAAGTTACTTTGTGCTTGTACTGTTTTTTTTTACAATTGAAGATTGCGCCATTGAATTTCCTTTAATTGCTCTTCCATAATTCTCATACGCATTTTGTGTTCCACTTCAGATTGCTTTATATGTTGCTCGTACATCTTTACTCGCTTTTCATGTTCCGCTTTTAATATTTCAATCTCTACGCGGCATTTTTCTCCGGTCCATTTTGATTTAACAGCGGCCAGCTTCGACCATGATGTATTTTTCTCTTTGCTTTGCGATTCGTCGATTATAAGTTTTTTACATTTAGGAGCTTTTAAATCTGCAGGTGTGTATGTACTCAAATTTTTCGAAGTAGTAGCTGTGTTGGATGTGTTCTTGATGTCTTCAAATTCCTCGCTCCCATCCTGAGATTGCTTAGCACTGATGTTATTTGCTGCCTTATCTGCAAAACCATTATTACATTTAAATGATGGTATTTTAGTAACAGCATGAATATAGACAATGAAACCTCCCAATTTAAAAGCAGAATAATTAAGTAATTTCTTACCAATGCTAACGATAACATCCTCCGTTTTGTTTCGCACAAAATGATTATCGGAATCGTATACAGATTCCATTCCTTCTAACTGCTCCGAGCCTATTATTGATGTTAACATTACATCAATATCATTGGTGCTAATTTTCAATGGCGGCCTGTCGCGATGCAACTTATTTTTTCAGCTGCTACCTTTTTCTTTAATTCCTTTTTCATGTTGTAATATTTGGTACGCAGCATTTTTTCATCGCGAAATGAAGACGAGGTTCTGCTGTTATATTCCTCCTGAATTTTTAACCAAGCTTTATTTTTCACATCTACCGTAAAAGTATTGCTTTTTTTGCACCTTATCACATTTTTATGTTGTTCTATTATAGCAAGTAATAAATTTACGTCGTTTTCACTGAAATTAATCTTTTTCGTCGCCATTTGAAGTGCAATTTTTACCAATTGTGAAATGAAATAAAAACATAAATTGTAAAACTGTAATGTCAAGATCATATGTTTTTTATGGTGCTACCAGACTTTTAGCCAGAAAATTTATTTTTATAACTAAGAACTGTGAAAAACATTGCTTTAGTTAACAAACAGCTGTTGGCTACATTGACTAATAGTCAACCAATCGTTAACTAATCACTGTGAAAACGGCTCTTAGGGAAACATTGTCTTTACTCCTAGATTGCGGAGTCTAATTTATACACATATATTTATATATAACTAGAAGAAATTTAAAATGTAATACCGACTGCTCCAACTTACCACCAATTTGCATGTTATAATTTTAAACGCTGCAACATATTTGATGTGTTATTAGAAGACTTTAAATTTTTGCAGCAAAGTTGACATTTAACGTAGTTATTGCTTATTTTATTAAAAAATTTCCACACTTCGCTTTTAACTGGCGCCATTGCTCTTCAAACAACTGAACGTAAAATACGTTTGACTCAACTGTAAATGCAGTGTTACCAGACATTCATTTGGAGATATTAAACTACGTTGACATATTAGAATTTAACTAAGTATGTTCACACCGTTTCCAGTCATTAATGACTTATGCGACCAATTTCGACCCTTTGACGCTAACTTAGATTAACATAAAATGTATTAAATTTCAAAATGCTGTTTGCGATTATTTTGCAATTACTCGAGTAATAGTCGAGTAATTAGAAAAGGTGTTTCGATGCAATTAAATCGTAAATTGAATGAAAATAAACGATTAATTTAATCAAATGATTAATCATTGCCATCCCTACATACGGCAAATCGGAGTTTGCCCTTAAAAATGGTTCTCACCAATATTATTGATTCTTTCAATTTTTGGTTGAGGTTGTGTGCTTATTTGTGCACTTTCAATTGACCTTTTTGGTATAGTTGTTGGTTGATAATTGGTCTGCCAATTATACCTGTTACTCCTAACATGTGGTTGGTTTCTTTGCACAGACTGTGTTTATTTATTGATTGATCCACTTCCATGGGTTATGAATGATTGGAATACATTAGGTATGAATTATTATTCCTTTGGGGGCACTTTAAGTTATTCTGAAAATTCGGATATCTTCGATTAGCTTGAGGCTGGTTTCCTGAACCAATTTCATGGCTGTTTTTACTAAATTGCAAAGCAAATTGTGATCGTATTTTATTTGAAGGAAGTTCTTGTGCTTTAGCATAAGCATTTGGCAAATCGGTAGGTGTTAATGTAAATAGAATTGGGTTTAGGGGGTGATTTAAGCCAGTTATACAAGTTCTTAACGCGGTTTCTCGATTCTTAATATTTAACTATTTTGTAATATCTGAAATGGTGCCGTGCGTCATTATAGTTTTATTTATTGGTAATGTCAATTTCTGGGGAGGATGGAGTCATGTGTAGAAGTTCACGCAAGTGAGGAAAGTTCTCTGATCGCCATTCACGCCAGAAACGATTATTTTACACATGGCTCAAGCAGCTCACTACTTCCGGTCTTTGACCAAGTATCCTCTGGGTAGCCTAAGAACATCCGTTCGAAGGCGAGCTACTGTGAGAAGGCGAAACTCCAG
>NC_052500.1:41379647-41436535 GCF_016617805.1 Bactrocera tryoni | reverse complement strand
ACCGTCAACAAACTGATTGGACCTTATTAGTGTGGCTTTAGACCTTGAAAATCAACAGCCAAATTTTGGAAAAGACCCGTGAAAGGAGAATCGACACGCACCACACGCGATGTCTGAATTTGGTATCCTCGTTAGTTTAGCTTTCCCCAGACTGGACGAGGAAGCGAAGCAGATGGGTCTGGCAGTGAACGAAGGCAAGACGAAATATCTCCTGTCATCAAACAAACTCGCGACTTGGCTCTCACGTCACTGTTGACAGAAGCCAATGTGTTTTTACGTGAATACCTGTCTTCGAAGACTCAATTCCACGGTATTTTCTATTGCTAGAAACACACAAATCAAAACAATGCGTTGATCAGCGCCACAAAGCGTAAGTGTGTGCACCCACACTACCCTCTGGAAGAACCAAGGTATGAGTGCCTGCCACACACACATACGCCCTGCTTCCAATTGGTAGGGTGAAAACCAAAGGAAACACCCTTTCCACCTTGGTCGGGTTCAAAGGCACATCTAAACCTCTGCATCTACTGGGTCCGGCACCCGGCCGCAGTGCGACTCCACATTGGACTAATGTTCTTCCTGCATTTAGGTTTAAACCACAGCCACCACGAATCTCCCCAAAGGGCCAAGACCCAATGAGCAGACTGGAGCGAACTCCAGGGGCGGCTGCTCCTCGTGGTACCATGTTTCAGTCTGTGGTGTGACCTGTAGCCCAAGCTTGCGCTTAAGTTACTGCCAGTCGAGCCCCCAAGAATTCCAAGGAATTCTTAAGAACCCGACTGTATGATTTTTGTTATCCCTTTAGATTTTAGAATTTGTTATATAATCGCAAACCCATTTAAGAATATGACATCATTTCGAGCTATTTTTATAGCACTGTTCCGACTTAGACCATGCTGACATTTAAAACAGACCTGTACTTGTCAGAACTGTGCGGTGTTTGGCTTTAATAGTCGCCTCTTACGACAGGCATGCCTTCCCACCGCAGGAATATTCGGTTTCGGACCCCTGAAGTCCCCCTTGCTTCGAGGGCAGAGGACATCACTGTTGACAGTCCATAACTTTGAAGTTGTAGATAGTTTCGTATATTTGGGAACCAGCGTAAACCCCATCAACAATGTCAGCCTGGAAATCCAACGCAGGATAAGTCTTGCCAACAGGTGCTTCTTCGGACTGAGTAGGCAATTGAGAAGCAAAGTCCCCTCTCAACAAACAAAAGCCAAACTCTATAAGCCACTCATTATTCCCGTCCTCCTTTATGGTGCAGAGGCCTGGACGATGGCAACAATTGATAAGCGGATATTGCGAATTTTCGAGAGAAAAGTTCTGCGAAAGATTTATGGTCCTTTGCGCGTTAGTCACGGCGAATATCGCATTCGAAAGAAGAAGAAGATGTTAGCCTTCTAATAAAAAAAAAAGAAAGTCGAAGAGTGGGCTGGGACTAGCGGACATAGATATATGAATATAAGACACATATACTATATATAAAACTAAAGCTTTCCCGATTAGTTTTAGGTGATACGTACAACCGTTAGGTGAACAAAACTATAATTCTCTGTAGCAACTGGTTGCAAGAGTATAAAAATAGAAGAACTTAATTATATTTAAATTTTTCACATTTCACTTTTTAATATGAGCACTGCCGTATCGTCCGTTTAACTAAATTTTTAACTGTACTCACCGCTCTTGTTCGATTTTGTTGTTTGCGTATTTTTTATGCAACATCTGCACTTATCTCTCACATTATTCACTTACATATATATTATATTAATTATATTATTATATATCATTGCAATATTTTTGCCAAATTTCAATTTTCTATATTTCACATTATACATACATATGTATATAAGTATGTACATATATATAGATATATGTAACACCTTTTATTAAATATGCTTAGAAGAACTTAATATTATTTACTTTTTTCACTGCGCATTTTTTAATATGAACACTGCCGAATTGCGCGGAGTTGACTGTTCTCTGTGCGATTCTGCACATGATATTGTTCTATGTCAGTGGTCGGCATTTCATAGCAAAATTTTGCAAACTAACTTCACACGTACGCTAACGCTCTATCGTTCAGTCGTTGTCGAGTCAGCAACGAATTAACATCACGCAAGACTATAGCGCAAAACCAAATATGCCCTGCGAGAAATATTTTATGACTCTAACTGCCTTTGGTGCCATGCAATGCCTTTTATGTTCCAAGTCTTTTAAAGATAATAGGGAATATATCCTTAAAAGACATTTTGTTAATTTTCATTTTACTATTAATTATTTAGATTAGATGCTTAATTTTAATTCCAATTTATCACTGGGCTACTTTTTTTTCGTGCTCACCAGCACAGTGACAGATCCTCTCATGCCGACCACTGTTCTATATCAGCCTGGAAATCTAACGTGGGAAAACTCTTGCCAACAGGTGCTACTTCGGACTGAGTAGGCAATTGAGAAGCAAAGTCCTCTCTCGACGAACCAAAACCAAACTACAAGTCACTTATAATTCTCGCCCTGCTATATGGTGCAGAGGCTTGGACGATGACAACAACTGATGAGTCGACGTTGCGAGTTTTCGAGAGAAAAGTTCTGCTGAAGATTTATGGATATGCGATGAGCTGTGTTAGATATATGACGACATTGACATAGTTCAGCGAATTAAAAGACAGCGGCTACGCTGGCTAGGTCATGTTGTCGAATGGACGAGAACACTCTAGCTCTGAAAGTATTCGACGCAGTACCCGCCGGGGGCAGCAGAGGAAGAGGAAGACATCCACTCCGTTGGAAATACCCTACAATAATATTTGGCAGTTTTTAGAGTATCGATTTAATAATTAGTTCTCATTTAAATAAATAAATAAATAAAAAATATTTACCTTTGTATGGTGGGAAATTGTTAGGAAAAAATTATATATGTTATACTTGTATCTAAAAACAATTTTATTTAATAAGAATGTGATGGAACAGTTAATTGTGGTGATGCCAATTGTAAAAATTCATTTTAGTTACAATTGAGAAAACTTTTCTCAAGTTGTGGACTTTAATACGTACATGTGCAAGGCAGCTTTATATATCTACATTTATAAAAAAAAAGATGCTTGTGACCATAATATACATATTTTTTAAACATATTGCAGTTCCATTTAATTAAAATGATTATATAAATATATGATTTGTGATATTTTCAGTTTGATTGTTTTACAAAAATATTCAAAGAATTGAGGTTTTTTTTCTATAATTATTTTGTTAAATTTTAAAGATCTAAGTTGCCTCTGGAAATATATTAAAATAATAATACGCACTTTAGAAACGGAACATAAGTATATTAAAAAAAAAATAAAAAATCATAAAGTAAAAATATATTTGCTGTATGACATTATTAATTGAGAGTGGCTAACCACATAAATAGAATACACCCAACTCTTTTTTTTACAGGGTAGATACGTTCCTCAGAAAACCGTGTAAAAAAAGAGGCGTTTCCTATAGTAAAATGGGAGATACGTTCCATGTCATCTGAAAACCGTGTAAGATGAAATAAAGAACTATATTTACTTCGAAAAACCGTGTAAAAAATGTTGAAAACTATAGAATTTCAGATTTGCATACAAATTGTATATTCATATGGCATTTTATAGAGCATTAAAACTTAAAATACATAATTCATACAGGTGAAAAATTGGTAGATTAAGCAAAAGATCAAAGAAATCTGAAATTAGAATAGAAATAGAGAAAAAATATTTGCATAGCTACATAATTATTCGTCGCCACTTGATAACAAGCGCAATTGTTTGTGACGAACTGGACTAAAGTCGGTATCGTTACTGGAGATATCCATTTCAGCAATGTAAATATCATGCGAACAAAATGTGTAGGTAAGAGTTATCGAATAAGGGGATTTCCCAGTTAATACTATGTATGCTCATTTCAGCAATGGTGCTAAGTGTAGTAAAAACAAATATAATTACAAGACACTGCTTTTAAAACCGTACTAGATTAAAAATTTTTAACAAAAAAAAATGTTTGTCAACCGTGTAACTTCAAATCCGTGTAAAAAGAAACCGTGTAAAAAAGAGTTGGGTATACAACGGTAATGTCAGAAACAGCAAATTCCGTTTCTCCCTTCGCTACGAGCGGCAAGCGTTTTGTTCTCGTCTTCTCGTTTTCATTCGAACAATGTTGCCATTACTCAATACTCATATATAGTTTTGTACACATCTAACTTTTCAATTATAATTTTTCATAATATAAAATATCAAAACTGAAATCAAACTATTAAAAATAGTTTATACATTTATAAATATCGAATGCTAGACTCTGATTTTGAGTTAGTTTAAGAAAATTTCGAACATATTGAAGACATTTTTTATAATTACTACAGTATATCGAGATTGGCAACCCTGCGTTGTGAGATAGCAATCTGCTGACTCGTTTCTACGGGGAAAACCTCAAATCGTTGGAAATTCTATGGTAAGCGGGCGGTGGAAGCGGTGTTGGCTAATCATTTACATTGCGCTCTCATAAGATTCATGTGGGCATATGTGTTTGAAGAAACAGTGGTTCATAAACTGAAGTTATGGAAATTACTTTTTATAAGGAAGTTTAAAGAAATTACCTGGTTTGAAACTTTTTGCTTCGAAAATTATATCTATGTATGTTTGGAAGTACCTACACTTGTGAACAATTTTTTTCAATAATGAAATTAAACAAACATTAAATAAGAAGGAGGTTATCTGGTTTAAATTTTCGTACAATAATGGGTGTAGCTACAGCAAATGAGATTAAACCAAACATAGAATTTATTATTTCAAATAAACTAAATTAAATGCTGTTATAAAGACATATTAAAAATTATTACTAAAATAAAATATTTATTATACTTTTTATACTCTCGCAACAATGTTGCTAAGGAGAGTATTATAGTTTTGTTCACATAACGGTTGTTTGTAAGTCCTAAAACTAAAAGAGTCAGATATAGGGTTATATATACCAAAGTGATCAGGGTGACGAGTAGAGTCGAAATCCGGATGTCTGTCTGTCCGTCCGTGCAAGCTGTAACTTGAGTAAAAATTGAGATATCATGATGAAACTTGGTACACGTATTCCTTGGCTCCATAAGAAGGTTAAGTTCGAAGATGGGCAAAATCGGCCCACTGCCACGCCCACAAAATCTAAGCTATAAATAAAGATATTAAAGTGAAATTTGGCACAAAGGATCGCATTAGGGAGGGGCATATTTGGACGCAGTTTTTTTGAAAAAGTGGGCGTGGCCCCGCCCCCTACTAAGTTTTTTGTACATATCTCAGAAACTACTATAGCTATAACAACCAAACTCTACAGAGTCGTTTTCTTCAGGCATTTCTATATACAGTTCAAAAATGGAAGAAATCGGATAATAACCACGCCCACCTCCCATACAAAGGTTATGTTGAAAATCACTAAAAGTCCGTTAACCGACTAACAAAAAACGTCAGAAACACCAAATTTTACGGAAGAAATGGCAGAAGGAAGCTGCACCCAGCCTTTTTTTAAAAATTGAAAATGGGCGTGGCCTCGCCCACTTATGGACCAAAAACCATATCTCAGGAACTACTAGACCGATTTCAATGAAATTCATTATATAATAGTTTCTTAACACCCTGATGACACGTACGAAATATGGGTGAAATCGGTTCACAGCCACGCCTTCTTCCAATATAACGCTATTTCGAATTCCATCTGATGCCTTTTCTGTATAATATATACATTAGGATTAAGGAATGATGATAGCGGAAGAAAACTTTACACAAATACGGTATTTGAAAAATATGTAAATGACGGATAATGAAATCTCGATTATCACTTTATCATGCGAGAGTATAAAATGTTCGGTGACACCCGAACTTAGCCCTTCCTTACTTGTTTTTATTTGTCTTGTCTTTATAGTAATTATTAAGAAACTTAAAATTGTTAGGAAATTTTGCAATTATTATCCACAGATCAACTTCCCATATATGCGCGCGCTCTCATTTGTAAACATGGAGTGGAAAATACGTTGCTTTCATTTCCCTCTTCATTATTGCCCCCGATGATCCCATCAAACTGTGCACGCGAGTTACATACATATATAAATAACCCAACAACAAACAGTAAAACCGATAAATTTGCTGAATTTCTTAATAAAATAAATAGATCAACCGGAAATCAGTAAAATTGTAATATGATACCATTTCCTTTGCTATTAAAAAATCAACTTAAACAAAACAAAATCATTTTGTTAACAATATTTCCAAGATTCCGTATAAACTATTAAGTTATGAGGTTATTACCTTAATCAGCATTTAAGTAAAAATGATGTATTATATAAGCAAACACTTACTTTCTTGCAAAACATATGTAATAAGTATAATAAGTATTTATGATTTGTAAGCAATAATTCATTGCAATAGTAACTTTAATAATTATAATTAATAAAGTGAAAGTTCAGTCTGATTCCAATATCCAAACCGCCTAGTTTAATCCTTTAGGGCTAATTCGGTACAAGCTTTTTAAAAACGTTTGAACGCGACCGTATAATAAAATTAGCGCAGTCGGTAGGATCCTTAAAAACTATTAAGGATTCAGTGAAACGAACCGCGTTCAAAAAACAACAACATTTTTTTTCCCTCCGGAAATCGTTACATCAAATAGTTTTTCATAAATCCCAAAACTAATTCTGCGATTTTGTAGCCAACTCAGGAGTTGACCAGACCTTCCAGAATATAATTAACTATTATATATAAAACAATCCGGATAGACACAATAATCGACATCACCGGGGGTGCAGTGAACATTAATTGTGAACCAAAACAAAAATAAAGCAAAAGTTCAGAAGTGAAAACGACCTAAAAAAAAATTGAAAACAAAAATTTTTGTGAAGTTTTTGCAGTGAACACGTCTCAAAACAAAAAGAGCGCGAATTCAAACAGTTAAAGTTTAAAAAGTGAGGTAACTGAACCCATAAAAGAAAACAAAATTAAATCATCAAGGCACCGAGCTTTCGATAACAGGAGACAAATGGAGAACGAACAGACTCAGATGACGGCAGTCAACTAAGTAGAGGAGCTTGCTCGCAAAGAGTAACAGTTGGAGCAAATGCGGCAAGCTTACCTCGAACTAAGAAACCGGACAGAAGGAAGCAACAGCAGCTGCACTCATAAAAACAGTTAATGACCTGCCGATATTTACGGGAATAGGCGATATACAATAAACTCGTTCTTCAGCAGCGTCGAGTACCTACTATCCACAACGAGCGACATAGAGCTACAGAAGGAAGCGACGCGATCGGTCTACAACAGGACCATCCAGGGAAAGGCGAAAAATACAATCATCAATATACCGCAACCAGACAACTGGCAGCTGATAAAGGAAACCCTAAAACTGAGGTATCGACCCGAAGTAGAGCCACATCATCTGTATAAGAAGATTGGAAATCTTAAGTTCCGTAAATGAACTTATGAGAGAAATACAGAATATTAAATATAAGTCGGACGAACTGACAGTGTACTATAGGGGTGACAGTTACATTGACTTAAGTAAGATGGACAGCTTATTAGTAAATACCATAAAGGAGATGACTCAAGGAGTCTTACTAGATAAAATTTATAAAGAAGGGAACCTTAATGAAATAATAAGAATAATGGCAAGTAGAAGATTTGAAGATAGTAATATTAGGCCGGAATACATGAAATTTAAAATAAAAGGAGATAGCTGAACGGAAAAATATAGTAATAGGTATCCTGATCGAGGACAAACACATAATACAAATTATAGAAATCGAGATAATCAAGGTTAATATAATTAATAAATATATTAAAATGATATTAGACATAATACATCAGGCCAATTTAAACAATATAAAAGTGGAAGATTTAATAATAATTACAAGCCAAATTTAGGTAATTTTCAAAAACCACAAGGGGTAGGAAACCCTAGACCAAATTTTAATCAACATCAACCAAATCAATATAAACCAAACTTTGGTCAAAATCAATCCAACCAATATAGACAGAATTATGGTCGAAATAATCAATTTAAAAAGCAAGGCGAACCGATGGAAATAGATAATATCCAATATATGTAGTTCAATGAGCCCACAATTGGCAGGACACCCTAATTCGCAGTATAGCCAAGATCGCTTATACTCGAGTAGGCAAAGCCAGGTAGGATCTTCACAAACTGATATAGCAAGAGAGGAAGAAGTTAATAATAGTATTTTTTTTATGAACCAGCCTCGAAATCATTACCTGAAACAAAAATTAAAATTAATAAAAAGAATTATATTGCATTAATTGATACAGGAGCTAGTTTAAGCCTGATTAATAGCGAGATTAATGATTTTCCAAAAAATAAATTGAATTATAAATGAAGATCAAATAAATTATGAGGTGCATACATTAGAACAAGATAGAAAGTTACACCATTAAGAGGACGAAAATATGATTTTATAATAGGCATGGATATGCTTACTTTTCTCAATACGTACTTATATAAATTTAAATAAACTAAATGACTTAAATCAAATTTGTAATCTTGAATCTGCAGAATTAAAATTAGAAAGATTAAACCTAGAGCATTTAAATGAGGAAGAAAATAGAGAAATAATTAAATTACTGAAAAGATATAATAAATTATTATTTAAAGACGGTGATAAATTGACTAACACAACGGAAATCCAACAATGAATTAAAACTACAACGCAGCAGCAGATTAATTCAAAATTGTATAGGTATCCACCTCAGCATGAAATTGAAGTTAGAAAACAAATTAAGGAAATGGAAGAGCAGGGAATAATCCAAAAAAGTCACTCAAGATATTCGAGCCCATTAATAGTAGTGCCGACAAATAGATAATTCAGGTGAAAAAAATACAGAATTTTAATGACTATAGAAAATTAAATGAGGTTACAATAGATGACAAATACCCCCTTCCAAATATTGATTCTATTCTAGACAAATTAGGGAGAGCACAATATTTTACTACGTTAGATTTAGCGAAAGGATACCATCAAATTCTAGTAAAAGAGGAAGATCGTGAAAATACAGCTTTTGTAACACCACAAATTCGTAAGAATGCCTTTTGGACTGAAAAACGCACCAGCCACATTTCAGCGGCTAATGAATGAAATACTTAGAGACTATATAAATAAAACATGTGTACTGTATTTAGACGACATTCTAATATTTAGCACATCATTGAATGAACATATTAAGGCAATAGGCGAAATTTTTAATTCGAAATTAAAAATCTTAAAATTCAAATTGATAAATGCAATTTTTGAAGAAAGAAACAGAGTTCTTAGGACACATTTTAATGGAGGAAGGCATGAAGCCAAATCCTAACAAAATTAAAGTTATAGAAAATTTACAAATACCAAAAACAGAAAGACAAATTAAAAGTTTTTTTTGGAATCACGGGTTACTATCGTAAATTCGTAAAAGACTACGCTAGAATAGCCCAACCTATAACCAAGTATTTGAAAAAAGGAGTTAAAATTAATCTTAAGGATCCAACATGTATTGAAGCATTTGAAAAATTAAAAATACTAATAAGTACTCATCCAATATTGCGTTATCCAGATTTCGAAAAACAATTTACTTTAACAACAGATGCATCCAATTATGCGATTGGTGCAGTATTATCACAAGAGGGACACCCAGTGTACTACTCCTCAGAACTTTGAATAACCACGAAAGAAACTATACCGTAACACATAAAGAATTTCTTGCGATAATGGAAATAAATTCAAAATTTTTACTGACCACCAACCCATAAAATTTTTACATTCTAAATACAAAGGAAAAGATATATCAGCTCGACATCAAAGATGGTTATTAAAACTTGGAGAATACCAATTTGACATTGAATATTTAAAAGGCAAAGAAAATATAGTAGCAGACTTTTTAAGTAGGATACATACTCGTTAAATGATAGAAACCACATAACCATTATCGAACAGCTAGAAGATCACTTCACTAAGATAGGGAAACCCAGAAAAATTATTGCAGAAACCCAGAAAAATTATTGCAGAATTAATGAATTTAAAGCAGTAAGAATAAAAGAATTCCTAGATAATGAAAATGTTGAAATCCTCCTAACAAAACCCAATAATCATACAGGTAATGCAGATGTAGAAAGATTCCATAATACTATAGCAGAAAAATTTAGAATCTTATATAAACTAAATAAAGGTTTATCAATAAAACAACTAATACAAAAATCAATTAGAAATTATAATGAAAGATGTCACTCAACAATATGATGTACACCAAATAAGGTACAGCATAATGGAGTAGATTTGGAAATAATAAAAAAACAATTTAATAGCAGCAAAGAATAAAACTATAAATAAATTAAATCAGAAAAAAGAAAGTTATGAGGAAAAGAGAGAAGAAGGATTTATAAAAAATTATAAAGCTGTTAGACATAAGGAACAACCTAGATACAAGAAAGAAAAGTTAGAAAATATTCATCCTTCCAATACAAAAAGACCTTTAAAATTTACAGATTTGGATAATGTGGACAGTAATAGTTTTAATGACACAACATTCAGCAATTAGAAAATATTATTAATGCTATGACCGATAATATAATTTTGATGAAATTAGAGAATAAAGAAATACTGCAAAGAGAGTTGTTAGATATAAGAAATAAACTACTGACACTTATGACAGTTAGAGCTAGAAATTATTGTAACCGTAAAATATAAAGACAGTCAGAATATCACGAAAAAAATTACTTTTGACGAAATTGTAGAAGAACATAAATCAAAATAGAAAACATTTTTAAATTGAAAATACATACGAATGTATCACATATTTGCAACATGTTAAGCATAATAATAATTTTGTTAGTAGCTACTGTCCTTATCAAAAAACACAAATATATCAAGATAAAGTTAAATAAAAGAATTCAGGAGAATTCTAATCTAAAAGGGGGGAGTAGTTACATATATAAATATCCCAACAACAAACAGTAAAACTGATAAATTTGCTGAATTTCTTAATGAAATAAATAGATCAATCGGAAATCAGTAAAATTGTAATATGATACCATTTCCTTCGCTAAGGTAAAAATAAACTTAAAAGATACAAAACAAAATCACTTTGTTAACAATATTTCCAAGAATCTGTATAGTTATGAGGTTATTACCTTAATCAGCATTTAAGTAAAAATGATGTATTATATAAGCAAACACTTACTTTCTTGCAAAACATATGTAATAAGTATAATAACTATTTATGATTTGTAAGCAATAATTCATTGCAATAGTAACTTTAATGATTATAATTAATAAAGTGAAAGTTCAGTCTGATTCCAATATCCAAACCACCTGGTTTAATTCTTTAGGATTAATTCGGTACAAGCTTTTTAAAAAAATTTGAACGCGACCGTATTATAAAATTCGCGTGCCCGAACAGTGCAAAATGCCACTGAGGGCTAATATGCCCAGCCAGGAAGATGTATGTATGTATGTAGATATGTACATATTTATACAAGGGCGAATAATAAGATATTTATGTTTAAATAATATTGTTTAACGCTGCCCTGAGTGGCTTGTTTCATATTTTGAAATCTTAAAAATTAATTAAATAATTATATACAATGTTTGCAGCAAAGATTTGTAAAATTAATCACTTTTATGGGTTCCATTTCTTTACTTTGTCTTGTTTGTAAAATAGCAGCTTCAAAGCAAAGTACTTTTCATCTCATGTGTTGAGTTTTTGTGTTTTTTATTGTAAAGTTTGAGCAAGAATAACCTCTCAAAATAAACCTCATAAATAAGTCGTGAGGTTTCCTCAGAATAGGGCAATGAAATCGGACCATTTCTGAAGCGAATCGTAAGATCCAAGTGTGGTAAAGTTCAACAAGTTGTCGCAAAACCAGGATTTAAGCCTCGAAAGGTTATGCTGAGTGCTTGGTATGAATGGAAACGAATCATACCAGTCGGCGATTAAAGCAAACATTCGAAAAAAACAGCTAGAACCGATGAACAGAAAGGGCTTCGCCTTCGGGAGAGATTGGCTGGCTTTAAGAGAAAACTGTGATGCTTACATATCGCAGTTTATCGCCTAGAAATCATAAAAGTTTTAAGACAGTAAAATCTCTGTCTCTAGCAAAAAAATGTCATAAAGTGGCCTACTAAAATAGCTTAAAGCCATAACGGCAATTCCACAACCTTATATTCAGCTTCAAGGTCCATTTATTGTAACTCTTACTCATCGGCAAAATGTGTGCACAGTGAAAAACGTGGTAAAAACGCAGAAATCAGCCATCTTTGTTTGTTTATATTTGAACAATGTTGCCATTGCCCAATACGCATATATAGTTTTGAGCACATCTTTGTTTTCAATAAAAATTTTTTACAATATAAAATATCAAAACTGAAAACAAACTATTAAAAATAGTTTACATATTTATAAATAATAGCGAGCCACGATTCTACGTTTTTCACTGGCTGTGCTTTTACACCGCGAAATGGATATTGCAATTATGTAGAAACGCCAACTTACAAAAATTCCAATTCCTTATTTTAGGTGTAAAGTCGATTTTCTTTTGTATATTTATTATTTTAATGATAATTGAAAAAAAGTTGATATGCAAAAACATTGGGTACTTGATTATACTTTAAATATAATAATCAATTGATTTTACATTTTTTATAAGAACAGTATTTTAAGTTAAATTCTTAGTTCGTGTTAATATTTGATTTATTAGAAATAAAAAATTGCTGGTAACAACTTCATAAATCCGGTCCTTCATAGTATGATACAATATGAAATGCATGAGTATGAAGAGCTTGACAAGCTGGCCGACAGGGATAATGCTCGAAAATTCTACGAAAAGATGGGGCGACTAACAGGAGGTTTCAAGATCGGAAGAAACTCTTGAAGAATGCCCAGAGGTGATCTGGTAACCGATACCCAGAGCATATTAAAGTTATGGAGGGAACACTTCTCCAACCTGCTGAATGGCAGTGTAAGTTAGGAGAATGCGAATCCCTAATCGATGACGATGGAGCAGATGTTCCATTGCCCGACCATGAAGAAGTTCGAATAGGAATTACCCGTTTGAAGAACAACAAAGCGACGTGGACCGATGGATTGCCGGCCGGCGATTCAGACACGGCGGCGAAGAACTGTTAAGGAGCATGCATCAGCTTCTTTTTAAAATGTGGTCAGACGAAAGCATGCCCAATGATTGGAATTTAAGTGTGCTCTGCCTAATCCACAAAAAGGGAGATCCCACAATCTGCGCCAACTACCGTGTAATAAGTCTACGAAATATCGCATATAAGGTTTCTGCGAAATATTTATGGTCCTCTGCGCGTTAGCCACGGCGAATATTGCATTCGAGCTGTATGAGATATTCGACTACATTGACATAGTCCAGCTAATTAAAACACAGCTGCGCTGGCTAGGTCATGTTGTACGTATGGACGAGAACACTACAGCTCTGAAAGTAATCGACGCAATACCCGCCGGGGGAGTAGAGGAAGAGGAAGACTTCCACTCCGTTAGAAAGACCAGGTGAAGAAGGACCTGGCTTCGCTTGGAATCTCCAACTGACGCCACCTTGCGAAAAGAAGAAAGGACTGACGCTCTGTTGTTAATTCGACTATAATCGCGTAAGCGGTGTCTACGTCAATAAAAGAGAAGAAGTACATACAATTAAAAAACTTTTTCTACAAAGGTAAAAAGTCTGTTTGCGCTATTTAGAATTTTAATTTCACCTCGAGTTATTTATTATACAAATCTTTGTTTTTATTTTGACGAATAGGCAGACGAAATTCGAGACTTAATAATACCCTCATCCCGTATTTTATGATATTTGAATATACATCTATCTTTATGCTAGCTAAATTTAGAACAAGCGAGCACAGTTTACGAAACCACGTTAGTCTTATAAGAAGCTTTGATTACACGCTTTATACGTACATACATGCATTTTGTAGATACATATGTATATACGATTTACACATATTCTACATTTTATAAATATTCTGCGATGCAACTTACGAATTGAGAATTAACTCGATCACACTTTTGCTTTAATACACCGATTTATTATTAAAAACTACTACTTAATATAATTAAGGGAACACCGCAAAAATATACATGTGAAACTAAAGGTTTTTGATTTTCTTTTAAAGTTTCATATTTTTTTTTGTAAAATTTTAATAACTAACTATTGCAAAATAAAATCTGGCAATTGCAACATTGTGAAACCATTTAAGCCGTAAGGTACCACTTAATGAACAAATAAGTATATATACATATACTATACATATAACGTTCATCGTTATCTGTCCATATAATGTATTTGCATGCATGTGCGTACATGTGTGTGTGTGTACTGTACTTTTGCGAGCTTATATATAAATATTAATGCCATGGAGTGTATACAAACACGAGTAGTAAATTAAAACAAAATACACTATGTCAAACATTTATCTCAAGTAGGATATTGGGAATAATGTACGAAAAAACCATCCTCAACTCATAATTCACAAAACATTTTCCCATAGGAATGAGGGTGAATGCATAACATCAATCAATCTCCATTTGCACATATTCGGATTGTTACTCGTTACTCCACAAACAACCACCTGCATGACATGGTAAAACACTCTTTCAAAAATGCTCGTAAATTTTAAGAAAAAGCATGCTTCACAATTTAGTGATATTATCCTTAATAAATAAAGAGTAAAATGAGCGCATTGTCCAAAGTCAATTTCCCAGGCAATTTAATACTGAAACTCCCGGAGTATGCGCATAGTATATACATATGTATATAAGAGTAAAAGACCATAAATGCCTACCAAACATAACATACCTATGTGAATACCAATACAAATCGTTGTAAGGTTCTATAATTCTACCAGCGTTTAAAGAAGTGCGGAAATGCAATGCCCTCAAACGCTTTGTTTTAAAGGGTTCAAAATTTTAAACTATAAAAGTAACCGCCTGGGCATATTTCCATATTAAATCTTTAATTTTGTTCCAATGAACTGGATCAGCAATATGGGACCTTTCATTTTCTTCAGCATCCTTCAATAATTTATGTACTACATACAGTTCACCGCCAGGCAAATCTTAGATTTCTGCTATTAAAGTGTCATCACAAAATTTGAGGTCCACAATTTTAAGAAAATATTTATCAAAATGACCGTTTAATCCAGTTTCGACAGATTTGAATTTTAGTTAGTTGACTACTTTCGTCACCTCTAAAAATTATTATTTTTAAACACATACATAAATGAGGGTTTAGAATTGTGGTATGTAAATATACATACTATATATACATAAACTTGCAAATTTATATGGAAGATTACTGCTGCTAAGTTGACCATATATTCATGTAATGAGGTGCTTTATGTTAGGGTTCTTTGCCTACATATTAAACGTAAAAACAGTTAGTTAAGGGAGAAAAATGATTCTCGCATGACTCGCACACATATCCGCTTACACCCTCTAATGATGGCATGTATATTACTAAAAGGAATTGTAGCTCACATCCTTCGTATTATCATTTAACATTCCAGCATGAAAAGCAAAGTTTGAGCGGG
Organism: Bactrocera tryoni; assembly: GCF_016617805.1. NCBI lineage: Eukaryota > Metazoa > Arthropoda > Insecta > Diptera > Tephritidae > Bactrocera > Bactrocera tryoni. Next base: position 41,420,952 of record NC_052500.1, on the reverse strand, counting down.
CGTTATTCTGATGATAGAAGAGCTATTATTATTTTTTACCAACAGCCTTGCGTTTGACTTAAAATACTTTTAGTTGCTAAAACACACAAACAGTAACAAAACACATAAACAGTAGCATACAGAATACTTAACCCATTAATGACAACGTATGATGTATCATACGCAAAAAGAGCTTTTTTTTAAAATTCGTCAAAAATCCGAATTGAAATAAAAGCTTTTTATATTTACAGTGTGAGCGAGATAAAATTATTGTTGCATTAGAAAAGCTTTTTATTTGTCGCTTAACCGTGCGATTCTGTAACTTGAAACAGTCTCAAGTCTCTAAATTTGAGATTTTGAGTTAGAGACAATTTTTGAGACTTGAGACGATTTTGCTATTCTGTAAGTGACAGTCACAAAATCTATTACATTTCATTATTCAGAGATGTTTTTAAACTTGAATGAAAATAAATATGTCGATAACAAATATTAAATTTTCTATAACATAGTCAAAAAACGTAATTATCAATGAAAATAAAAATATATGTTGACTTTGTTTCACAATATTTACGAAATGTATGTAAAATTGATTTATTTTTAACCTTTTCATGTTTGAGTTGCTTACAAAATGTAAAGAAACGACAATCGATTAATATCTATGATGATCTCTATTCAGTATATTCAAAATGGCAGACAAGAGTTCTTTTTAGTTTTGTGACCTGCTAACTACCAGGTCTCAATAAGCTAACGCATTTGTTTACAAAATGTCTTAGAGACTAGAGACGCGCTTAAAGCTCATTTGTTTACAACAATTTACGTAGCATTTTTCGGAAAAGTGAATAATGACTCGAAGGTGAGGTTTATATTTTTATAAATAGTAAGCGAGGAATTTGTATAACTTAAAATGTGCATAAACTTAAAGCTAAAACCCTAAGCTATCAAATGAATAAAAAGTGCAGTGAAAAATTGAGCTCCGAAAGTGTTTTAACTATTTGTAAACTATTGTGTATGTTTTATCATACGTAAACTCTAGCCCAGTTTTTGCTATATGAAAATTCATTCCTAATATCTCCTTGTAGACAAGCAACAACTGAGGAGATAGTTGGATGGCTCCAAGATTTAAATGAAGATGATGATGCAGAGATTATAGAAAACATCAATAATGCCAATTTTATTGATGTGACTTTGCTCCCCCCGAAGAACAGGAGTTATCCGATTGCGATGACGCAGATGAAGACGATGAAGGTACACTGGGTGATTTGGGTCGTGGAGTTCTTAAAAGGGCATGTGAAATAAGAACTGATAACTCAGAAGTGGAGGAGCAACAGTTTCTAAATGAAGCGAGCAGTTCACTAGCCCCACGTACAAGGACTTCAACTCAAAGGAAAACTAAAAAAAGGAAGATTTGCCGAAAATGGTCCAAGATAGTACTAAAAGCAAGTGAATGTTCTATCACAGCAATACGCGAACATACTCCGGACATTGTAGCAGATATTTTGGAAAATTATATAAGTCCAATACAACTTTTTAAAAGAATTTTTGATAGCGAATTTATGGAATGTATACAATCAGAGACTGTTAAGTACGCCATAAACAAAGGAGATGAAGCTTTCACCGTAAGTCTTGAGGAGTTATACACATATTTCGGTATCCTTATACTAAGTGGATACAACAAGGTGACTAACTTGAACCACAAATTCACTTGCTTACTTGTTAAATAAAACATTTTTTATTTTTATTCCAGCTATTAGCATGTACTGGCAGACAGAAAGTGATGTGTACAATCATTTAGTGGTAGGTTCAATGGCGAGGAATAAGTTTGAAAAAATACATCGCTACCTTCACATCAACTTCATTTTCTGTAGACGAATCGATGGAGCCGTATTTTGGTAAGCATTCTTTCAAGCAGTTTATACGAGGAAAACCAATTCGCTATGGATACAAAATTTGGTGTATGATTACTTCAGAAGGATATTTGTTGAACTTCGATTCGTACACCGGAAAAAGCATGATTCGATCTAATGAGCCCTTAGGTTTATCTGTCACAATAAGTTTATGTTATCACATAGTTCCCGAACACAGCACTCTATTTCTATATAACTATTTCAATAGTTTTAAATTATTAGAAGAGTTTGATAAGAAAAATATAACAGTGGTGGGAACGATTCGCTCACACCGTATTGAAAATGCTCCTTTGAGCAGCATGAAAAGAGAACTCCGTGGTACTTGTGAAGCACTAAAATCTAAAAATATTACCCTAGTTAGGTGGAATGATAACAATAATGTCACCATTGCAACAAATTGTAAAAACGACAACATAACGACAACAACCGGATTATGCAAAATATATGATCGACAACAGAAACGCAGACAAGACGTAAAGCAACCAGTCATTATCAAGGAGTATAATTCGGGAATGGGTGGAGTCGATCTCTTTGACCAGCAAAGGGCAGCGTATCGAACTCAAATTTGGTCAAGAAAATGGTATTGGGACAATTTTCAGATTTTGCTTAAATGGTGACGTTGTAAATTTATGGATATTATTTAGGAAAGCTTATCCACAAGTTACTCTTCTCGGCTTCATTCGACGACTTACAAGGAGCATACTTTCAAAGCCAATAGATTTTCATCCAGTCTCATCACGAAAGAGAAAACGAGAAAACGAAACCCGCGCCGATGCAAAAATTGTGGAAAGTGTACGAAATTTATATGCATGAAATGTAATTTTGGCTTGCACCCAGATCCCATGTCATTAAATACATAAATACGATGTCAATTTGAACTCAAAAGTTATAGTGATGTTTACATATTATTTTCATAGATTCAGGTCTCCGTATACGTTTATGTATGATATATCATACGCTCCGCCGCGCCCACATCTTTTGAGATATTTTTTTGAAAACTGGAAATTACCCTTTTAATATCATTACAGACGTCTGCTTAAAATTTCTGTAGCTTATCATAGCGGGTTTTAGGTGTGAGCAGTAATGGGTTAACCAACATACAAATATGAAAATATAATTTTTAAATAAAAAGTGGGGTCGATACAACTCACTTTGAGCCGCTTCAAGGGGCTAAGGGATGTTTCTGCAGATAATGGTGGGGGGGATATGCCGATGCCTGTGATCCGTTTCCTTCCGTTTTTTATGTTTTTTGGTTTCCGAACTGCTTCTTGTTGTGTTGTTGCCGATGATGGTTTCCTTTCCTCTTTGTTTTTTTATGTTATTTATTTATTATTAAATTTTGTTCATTTTGTTTAAATTAATTTTTTATTGTTTTCGCGCCCGATTATTGCACTATCATCAAACGCGCCCGTCTTGATATTTGTGGCACTTTTATTATCCGCGCCCGGTTCCTGAAGGGTTTTTTTTTGTAACTTTCGACTTTTGACACACAATCTTTAAACTTTATAGTCAGCCCTATTCTGCATTTCTACTCGAATCGAAATTTTCTCCGATTGGCAACTTTGGTATTCTGCGTTTCGATTCAACTTCGAAAATTCCAATTCTATGTATTCTGCATTGCGATCGTAATTACGTTTTTGTACGTTGAAGTTTTGTTGGCGGAAAGCCGTTATATATTCATTTTCGTGCATTTGGATAAAATAATTTCCTCAAATATGTAAGTAAAACTTTAAGATTATAGTTGTAAAAGACATAATGGTGGTGTCCTTGGTTGTTTGTGCTTAAATGATATATTTTGATATGTTTGCAGGTCAAAAGTAACAACGGCAGAGCAATACGAAAAATTGTGTGATATGATGGCCACGAAAAGAGATATTGCGCACGGCTTCCAAAAGCGACCGAAGGAAGAAGTACAGGAGCGACCGAAGGAAGAAGTACAGGAGTTTTGGGAGGAGGTTGCAAGGAATTTAAATGCACTTGGCCCACCAACAAAAGATTCCAATACATGGAGAAAGGTAAGGTATTACCTACAATTAATTTTAAAAAATTAAGTTAAATCTAACGTTTTCGTGCAGATCTAGATTGACTGGAAATGCTACATGAAGCGAAAACTATCGCATAACAAAAAAGAAAGGATGAGCACCGATGGAGGTCCTTGCCGTTTACAACGCATAAGCCCACTTGATGAAAAGGTGATAGCTTTGACGGGTTTGGAAACGGATGATATCCCTTCAACCAGTAGAGCTAGCAGCCAAAATAGAGAGGCGAGGGCAGACAAGCAGAGCACTTCTTCATTACTTAAGCAACAGATACAAATCAAAAAGAATTTTATGCAGAGACGAAAAAATTCAATGAAGCTGCCTTTGGTAAAATGGAAGAAGTTACTTCATATTTACGACACATGAATCGTTCTCTAGAAACTTTGGCGGAGACTGCAGTGAAGCAACCTGAAGAACAGAAGCGACACAATAGAATTAAGGAAGAGCTGGTGAAGGAAAAAGTAGAAATAAAAATGCAAATGCTAAGATTAGAGGTCCAAATTATAAGCCGGATTCAAAGTAGTCATTTTTTAATTGTTAGCCTTTTATTTATTTTACTATTATTCATTTATATAACGAGCTGTGAAATTAAATAAAAGCATTTACTTTTTTAATATAGGAGCTGTAAAATGCACTGAATACAATTGTTTTTATTTAATAGAGTAATGTAGGGCATATTTTGAATAATACATTGCTCTCCTCCTCAAGTAATATCGCTGCCGCTACTGATTTCATGTTAGTGTTTAAAAAAACGCGATATAATTTCTTTATTTTAATAAACCAACAATAATTTGTGTATTTTTGCTTTGTTGTGTTTCATTTTTACACGTTTCAAGGCAAACAGCTGACTTCGAAAGAGCTACAGCTCTTCCTCTTCTTCTTTCAATCCAATCGTAACTCAGAATACCTATTTTCGATTCAGACGGAGCGTAGAGCGGGAACGTAATCGAAATGCAGAATAGGGCTGAGTATCTTGATCACTTCATATGTGAATATATATGTATGTATGTATATGGGTTCAGTTTTGTTTTTTTTTTTTGTAATTGCACGTTAGAGTTTTTGTTTTTTTTTTTTATATTTATTTATTTTTTTTTTCGTATTTTGATACAACGGTACGGAACCGCTTCGTGTTTTCCGCTTCCAAACTGATTTTTTGGGGGTTTTGTATGTATGTACTTGCTACTGCACTTTAATTTTCCACTTGAGGATTTTTTTTTGTGTATGCAGAATGTATGTATTTGTCACTAAACTTTGATTTCACTTGCAATATTTTTTTGTATATATGTATGTACATATATTGTACTAAATTTTGTAAAGTGTATGTGTGTATATGTCGCCTCATTGCACGAATTTTGTAAGTTTTGTATATATGTTTCTTTGCGGCTCGAAGCACCAATGTTTTAATCACTGCGGGACTGACTTACCATTTGCTACCTTTCGTGGTTTTTTTTAAATGAAAGCCGGTTTTATCTCTTTGTTCGTGTACAGGTGTCACTAACAATAAACAGTATGGTTATTTATTCCAATAATGATGATCCGCACACAATAAGCGATTTAAATAAGCTTCCTCAGTAAATTTCACGTAATTAATATGGTGTTTCACCCATATAATCAACACGATGGTGATCCGCGCACAATGAGCGAATTAAGTGAAAGATGGAGAGGGAACGTTGCGTAGCGGTGGCGGAAAGCGACGGTGTTTCGAAAGCGGTCGAATAAGAACTGACTTGTGTAGAGCCTGACCCTTTTCAAGCTGAGTAGTGTTGTGTGTGTGATCCTGCGCTCGCGCGTGTGGGTGGTGTTGATGTGGAGTATGGTGATGTCGAGGTGAGTGTGGTGAGTGTGCGTGTTAGAGATGGGTGTAGGTGTGGTGTGGGGCAGGCGACTAGGGCTCATTTAGCCAATCTCTTCAACGAGTTCTTAATTGCACAAAACATAAGTGCCTACATGCGCGTGTATATACAAGTCCATGTATTAGGGTGTATCTAAATACAAACATTCAGACAACAAATATTTTAATAAATAAAAAGCGCGGTTTTTAATAGTAATTAACAATTTAAACATATGTGACCTGGTGTACGGAAAGGGAGCTAACGTGCAAAAACTAGTTTTCTGGGAAAAGCTGTTAAAAATAATCGTCAGTTTCTCGTTATCTCATTAATTGTTCTCCTTTTTTTGACACCCCCTTTCTGTAGACCAGGTCACATATGGCCAATAACGACGCAAATCAAAATAGACGTGCAGGAGTTACGTGCTAAAAACAGGTTTTAAAATTTTTTTCACAAAGTATTAAGATACTGCACAAGATTTAACTCCTCATCGATTCACAAAAACTCTGAATCATTATTTCATCAGAATCTTACAGTGTTTAAGGTGTACGGACGTGTTTTTAATTCGCTCCGTGAATTCTGTGATGTTGATTAAATAGAAAGTAAATACATAAATAGCAATCGGTGCACACAAGTTGTTATAATTAAACATAAACAAATTGTGCACGAAACAAAAAGTAAAAACAGAAAAAGACAAATAATCAAACAAACAAAAATGAGTGCTGCTCAGCCTCACCAGCAAATGCCTACTTTAGCTTTGTCGAGCCAACAACAGCAACTTCTGGCAAAAACAAAATTAACGGCGATGACTCATCATCGCAGCGATCAGCTGAAAGAGCAAGTAAGCAAGCGTAGTCAGCAGAAGTAGTAAAGAACAGCAAACGGACAACAACAAATGCGCTGACAGCAACAAGTATGCAGGTACCAGCAAGCACACGGACAGCGAAGGAAAACAAAATGCAAGATTAGAATGTACCAAGCAAAAAAGGGTCGTCAGTTTAGACTGGTATTGATGGCTATATTAACGTAAAAAGGAAACTAAGTCCAGTTAAATCAGCGGTCAATAACAAAAAATTTCAACCAGGCACGTCAAATGTTAAAAAGCCAGAAATCCTAAATGGCAACAGATTTGAAATACTAAGCAATGGTTCAGACGACGATGCGAAGGGTACCATCACAGTCGTTAATGCCAAACCACCTCCAATATATTTACGAGAGCGTAGCAGAAATACTCTTGTTGCGAAATTATAGGTACTAACAATTTCCATATAGTGCCTTTGAAAAAAGGGAATATAGATGAAACAAAAATTCAGTCCTACACTGAAAAAAGTTTCATGGAAATCGTAAAATTTTTGTCATTCATTCATACCAACTGAAGAGCTCAAAAGGCCTGGTTGTTGTCATAAAAGGTATAGAGTCTTTGGTAGACTCTAACGATGTGAAAGAAGCACTGGAAGAAGGTGGTTTTAGCATTAAATCAGTAGTAAATATTTTTAACAGGAACTAAGTCCCACAACCAATGTTCAAAATAGAACTGAAGCCAAATTGTAACCAACTCAAAAAAATGAAATACACCCAATTTACAATTTAAAATATCTGCTCCATCGCAGAATCACCGTTGGGGAACCGCATAAGAGAAATGGTCCAGTACAATGTACAAACTGCCAGGAGAATGGACACACGAGAGCATATTGCACTCTACGCAGTGTCTGTGTGGTGTGTGGTGATCTACATCCTACTTCAAAATGTACTCTTAAAAAAGAGAATTTAAATAAAAAATGCAGCAATTGTGGAGGAAATCACACTGCTAATTACAGGGGTTGCCCTGTATACAAAGATTTGAAATCAAAGTTATCACAGGGCATTCAAGCACATGGTAACCAAATGTTGAATACACCTCCTAATGAAAATATTGAAATCCCCGTCCATTTTCAAAACCAGTTAATCTTAAAGACAGTGCTACTCAAGGGAGGTATGCACACCTGGTTAAAGGCAATACTGCACAAATGCAATTGCCCCAAAGCCAACCAAATGGAAGCGTTGAAACTATGATTTTGATGAGACAATTTATGGCTTCAATTTATGGCTTCAATGCAAAATATGATTCAAGAGATAATCAAATCACAAAACCAAATGTTGCAAACTTTTTTAAGTAAAAAATTAGTGTATTGAACATTTGTTTAAGGAATGCTAATGGTGTTAACCAACATAAACTGGAGCTTATTAGATTTCTGAATAAAAATAATATTGATGTAATGCTATTGTCAGAAACTCATCTTACGAACAAAAACAATTTCTTTATATCGGGATTTAGGCTCTATGTTACAAACCACCCAGATGGAAAGGCACATGAAGGAACAGCAGTTTTGGTTAGAAAACGATTAAATCACCACGCATTAGAATCTAATGCCACAGCGCAATTACAAGCTACAACAATAACTATAAAAAAATTGCTGCGGGGGCTTAAACCTGACGGCCATATATTGCCCACCTCGGTTAAAAATTACAGATTTCCAATTTAAAGACTTTTTGGAACACTAGGCCATAGATTTCTAGCAGGTGGAGATTACAATGCAAAACACACATATTGGAGCACACGACTAATTAATCCGAAAGGACGACAGCTGTATCAAACTGTTATAAATAGGGACAACAACCTTGAAATAATATCTCCTAGTAAGCCGACATATTGGCCTAGTGATCGTAAGCAAATACCAGATTTAATTGATTTTGCTGTAATCAAAAATATAGATAAATCGCACATACATAGCAGCTGATACATGTGCTGATCTATCTTCTGATCACTCTCCTGTACTAATAAAGTTATGTGAACAACCCATATTCGTTAATCCAAAAGTGGGTTTAACTTCTTATAAAACGAATTGGCTAAAATATAAAAAATACGTCAGTAGCCACATTAATATTGAGTACAGAAAGAGATATTGACGAAAGCATAAGAGAAGTCAATGATATAATAACCAGCGCAGCTGTCTTAACAACACAAAATAAAAACTATAATCCGCTTGGTCCCAGTGAAATAGAAAAGCTTGTAAAAGAAAACAGGCGTGCAAGACATGAATGGCAGATAAATCGCTCCCCTTCCACTCAGCTTTAATTGCAATCTGCTGCACGTAAATTAAAAAAAAGCGCTTAAACGTCAGGAAGAATTCAACACCGAAATGTATATAAAGAAGCTGTGTCCAAATTCCAACAAGCAAAACTCAATTTGGAAAGCCCAAAAACCCATGAAGCCACCAACTGACTCCAACATGCCCATACGAGACTTGGGTGGAAATTGGGCTCGAAGTGAAGAGGAAAAGGCAAATTGTTTTGCAAATCACCTAGAAAAGGTATTTCAACCCAATTTGCCAAAGAACAACTTTAAGCTGTAAATTTTAACCAACACAGCTAAAGAGTCGCGAGAGTCTTTTAAGACTTCGCCTCCAGAAATTATTGGAATAATATTTTCCCAAAACTGCTAATTGAGCTACCAATTATTGCTGTAGAGGTGCTCTCTTTGCTCTTCAATGCTATTCTTAGTTTCGGATACTATCCAATTTTATGGAAAAAGTCGCAGATTATCCTGATAGATAAACCTGAGAAAGACTTAACACATCCGTCTTCATACAGACAGATCAACCTTCTACCCTGTCTTTCTAAAATATTTGAAAAAGTGTTACTATCAAAGATGACTCCTTTCCTCCACGAAAATAATATAATACCAACGCACCAATTCGGGTTTCGTGAAAAACATACCACGATAGAGCAAGTAAATAGAATTACAAACGAAATAACAAAAGCATTTGAGCACAGGAAGTACTGTTCAGCAGTATTTCTAGATGTAGCTCAGGCGTTTGATAAAGTGTGGCATGAAGCCCTTTTATATAAGATTAAAAAAATTCGACCTTTGGAATTGTATAAAGCATTGGAGTCTTATTTAAAAAAATACTCAATTTATGGTGAAAGTAGGAAATTTCACTCTATATATACATATATCTCTCTCTAATATCATACATACAGCAGATCTTCCGACAGCTAATGTATTGACATCAACTTTTGCTGATGACACAGCCATAGTGAGCCGTAACAACTGCCTCATTCTGGCATCAAGAATATTAGCGGATCATTTAAGTTCTGTCGAGGAATGGCTAGCGTACTGGCGTATAAATGTCAGTGAACAGAAGTGTTAGCATGTTACATTTTCGCTTAGACCAAAAATGTGCCCGGCAGTAAAAATAAACAATATTTTAGTACCCCAAGTGAACGAAGTAACATATCTTGGTATTCACCTAGATAGAAGGCTCACGTGGAGAAAACACATCTCTAGTAAAATAATATGTATGAAGATTAGAGCTGCAAATTTAAATTGGCTTTTAAATAAAAACTCCAAACTTAGCCTACACAATAAAGTGCTTTTATATAATGCGGTCATAAAGCCGATTTGGATGTATGGCATTCAACTGTGGGCAACTGTGGAACTAATATTGATATAATACAAAGGTTTCAATCGAAAATGCTTAGAAAAGTTACGTGTTCACCGTGGTACATGCTTAACGAAAATATCCATAAAGACCTTGGAATTCATATTGTAAAGAAAGATGTAGAAGAATACAGAATTAAATATATATCTAAACTCCGAGATCACCCAAACCCTTTGCTAATGCTTTGGTAAATTCCTGCGATCAAACACGCCTTAAAAGAAGCGACATGCCTGCGTATTAAAGAGCACCGTATCACCAAAACAGCTCAATCACTTGCTCGAGCCTGCCTAGTTTTTAAATAGATTTAAGATTTTATAAATTCTTATTGTTAGGCTTAAAAAAAGTAGATCCATTAAATAAAATAATATTGAAAAGAAAAAATTATTTGAAATCTATATATATAAAACAAAGTTGTTAGTTACACCATTTATAACTCAAGAACGGCTGAACCGATTTGGCTGAAAATTGGTGGGAAGGAAGCTTAGAACCAGGGTAAGGACGTAGGCTACTTTTCATTTCTCTATATTAGAGTCCAATACAACTCATAAAAACTAAAATTATATTTCATATTTCAAATTATAAGTATTTGTTAAAAATTCATGTTTGTAGAAATCATCTGAGAATTACATTTCTTCAAAAAAAAATACCAAATTACCAAATAAAAAAAAACCTCACATCTATATATATAAAAGAAAGTTGTTGTTTGTTACACCATTTATAACTCAAGAACAGCTGAATAGATTTGGCTGAAAATTGGTGGGCAGGTAGCTTAGAACCAGGGTAAGGACATAGGTAACTTTTCACTTCTTTATGTTAGAATCCAATACAACTCATGAAAACAAAAATTATATTTCACATTTCAAATTATAAGTATTTGTTAAAAATTCATGTTTGTAGACATCATTTGAAAATTTCATTTCTTCAAACAAAAAAACAATAAAAACATCACATCTATATGAGCATTTCCACAGAATCGTCAACCAGTACCAAAGCCAGTTCGCTAGCCATTCTTCGACAGAACTTAAATGCTTCGCTAATATTCGTGATGCTAAAATGTGGCATTTGTTACGGCCCACTATAGCTGTGTCATCCGCAAAAGTTGAAGTTAATACATTATTAGCTGTTGGAAGTTCTGCTGTATATATGATGTATAGTGTTGGGCCTAACACACTGCCCTGGGGTACACCAGGCCTTATCTGTCGTTCATCAGATATGAAATCTCCCAATTTTACCATAAATCGTCTATTTTTTAAATAAGACTCCAATGTTTAATACAGTTGTAAAGATAGAATTTTTTTAATCTTGTATAAAAGACCTTCGTGCCACATCTTATCAAACGTCTGAGCTACATCTAAAAATATTGCTGAACAGTACTCCCTGTGCTCAAATGCTCTCCTTATTTCGTTTGTAATTCTATTTACTTGCTCTATTGTACCATGTTTCGCACGAAAACCGAATTGATGCATTCGTATTGTATTATTTTCATGGAGAAAAGGAGTAATCTTTGATAGTAATACTTTTTCAAATACTTTTGAAAGACAGGGTAGAAGACTGATTGGTCTGCTTGAAGACGGCTGTGTTAAGTCTTTCCCAGGTTTATCTATCAAGATAATCTGCGACTTTTTCCATGAAATTGGATAGTATCCGAAACTAAGAATAGCATTGACGAGCAAAGAGAGCACCTCTACAGCAATAATTGGTAACTCAAGTAGCATTTTTGGGGAAATATTATCTTATCCCGGCGCCTTTTTTGGATTAAGTTCTTTGATGATACCAATAATTTCAGAAGGTGAGGTCTTAAGAGACTCGAGCGACTCTTTAGCTGTGTTGGGTAAGATTGACAGCTTAAAGTTATTCTTTGGCAAATTGGGTTGAAATACCTTTTCTAGGTGATTTGCAAAACAATTTGCCTTTTCCTCTTCACTTCGAGGCCAATTTCCACCCGAGTCTGGTATTGGCATGTTGGAGTCAGTTGGTGTCTTCATGGACTTTTGGGCTTTCCAAAGGGAATTTTGCTTGTTTGAATTTGGACACAGCTTCTTTATGTACATTTCGGTGTTCAATTCTTCCTAACGTTTGAGCGCTTTTTTTAATTTACGTACCGCAGCTTTCAATTGAAGCTGAGTGGAGGAGGAGCGATTTATCTGCCATTCACGTCTTGCACGCCTTTTTTCATTTACAAGCGTTTCTATTTCTCTATTAGAGGTTTTTCTGAAGCGAAGCGGATTATATCTTTTGTTTGGTGTTCTTCTCTTATACTTTCGTCGATATCACTTCCTGTATTTATTTTGTACTCAATATTAATGTGGCTACTGACGTATTTTTTATATTTTAGCCAATTCGTTTTATAAGAAGTTAAACCCACTTTTGGATTAACGAATATGGGTTGTTCAAATAACCTTATTAGTACAGGAGAATGATCAGAAGATAGATCAGTACATGTATCAGCTATTATATGCGATTTATCTATATATTTGATTACAGCAAAATCAATTAAATCTGGTATTTTCTTACGATCACTAGGCCAATATGTCGGCTTACCGGGAGATATTATTTCAAGGTTATTGTGCCTATTTATAACAGTTTGATACAGCTGTCGTCCTTTCGGATTAATAAGACGTGAGCCCCAGTACGTGTTGTTTGCGTTGTAATCTCTTCCTGCTAGAAATCGTTGACCTAGTGTTCCAAAAAAGTCTTTAAATTCGATTTCTGTAATTTTAAAACGAGGTGGACAGTATATAGCCGTAAGGTGTAGGTCACAACCCCGATTTTTTAGTGATATTGTTTTAGATTGTAACTGTGGTGTAGCATGAGATTCTACTTGTCCTACAAATAGATTTTGCGGAAAAGTATAGGCTGGTGAGCCAAAATGAAATTCAAAGCGCACATTTCAACTATAAGCAAGTTTCCATTTTTACTTGCGTAGCCTGGATGTTTAATGAAACTAAGTCGTTTGCAGTAATTAGTGATAGTTTAAATCACAGCAAAATCGATGTTTACGTTTTCATAACGAAGCTTATTCAAGAGATAAAAAACAGCATGGCGAATTTGAAAGTATTTTCGTTTTCTCAGACGAAAGTAGCAGTCAATTTAAAAATCAGTTTATTGCTTGGAGTTTACCTGATTTACTGGCCGAATTTGGTTGTAAAAAACTTGAGTGGAACTATTTTGCAACGTCACATGGTAAAGGTGCAGTCGATGGCGTTAGAGCAGTTGTGAAAAGAAAAATATGAATGAAAAAAAAAAATGTTTTAAACGATGCATTCTCTTTTTACAATTGTGCGCAAGAGCACATTACTGGAATTAAAATTTTATATATTGGAGCTGATACAATTTCCGAGATATCTCCAACTTTATTTCAAAAATGGAAGGATATACCGAATATTGCAGGTATCAGAATGGTGCATTCGATTTCCTACGACGAAAATCTTAAGCTACGAACTGCTCGTATGGCCTATTCAAAATATAACAATATTTAATAAATATTTCTTGTGCTTTATGTATGTTTATATCTTTTGAATCAATAAAAGGAATATTAGTTTGCTTTATTTAAACCTTCTGCTATGTTTGAGTCAATTTGACCTAATTTTCAGTAAAACTCGTCGAAATTCGCGTGTTAGTCTAGTCGTATTGTATTGATTCTTCTTCTATTTGTTAACTGCAGTAAAAGGAATAGATAAATATGAAAATTAAAATAATATCTGTTTTTTATGTTGCTGGAGGAAACCAAATGTAATTTTATTACACTTATTACGTTGTTGGGTCAATTTGACCCACCTAGTATTTTGAAACATTTTGCTGTTTATTATTACATCACTCGATCAAGAACGCCGACAAAGAAAGCTAGTTATCGGAAATCGAGTATATTTTGCACAGCTCTATGTTTATATATTCTCGATAAATTTATAGCCTTTTCGAAAAAGGGTAACTCCCGTTTTATACACCTGTGCAAAGAGTAATGCCGGAATTACATGTACAGATATTCTGCATGCAGATCTGCACTATTTTTTCCAGCCAAAACACATGTGCAGTAAATTTTGACAATCAGTTGATTGCAATAAATAATTGAAATTGAAATTTAAAAATTTTAAAATGGAAGTGGAAAGAAAAAAAGATTGCAACAATTGCTTTTACTTCTAGTTGCCAAAAAGAAATTAATTAATATTTTAAGCTTGTGCGCGATAAGTGATAAAAAACACGGGTGTGGACGATTCCTATATATGCGGAAAATGAGAGAGAGCTGCATGGTTTTTTCAATAATTTATTCATCTATATACATATATAAAAAACAATGATTCCTTTCAGTTCCAAAAGGCTACTCGAATGCAAGTGGATCAATTTAAGCTTCTAAGCTTAATTAAAAGGTGTATAGCAAAACAGTTTCATATACTTACGTCGTCCAATAACAGCAGAATGTCGCCTGGCAATAACATTAGTGTAAGTACATTTTGTTTGTAAATTTTATAATAAATAAATACATATGTTCATCAACAATAGATATTTGGCCCATGGAGTTTGCCGCCTGATGTTGGCTTGGGCTTTTCGAGTAGGAGTATCAACAATTGGCAAAATTTTATTGGAAACATCCGCAGCCATTTGGGATGAACTTTCAGGAATATACTTGGCGCAACCAAATGAACATGAGTGGAGGCAAATAGCCGATTCATTTAACATCAAGACAGGAATGCCTCATGTTGTAGGAGCTGTTGACGGCAAACATGTCCAAATCAAGTGTTCGCGAAAATCCGGATCACTGTATTTTAATTATAAGCAATATTTTAGTATTGTGTTGTTAGCCGTTTGTGATAGCAAATATACATTTACCGCAGTAGACATTGGAGCTTACGGAAGCCAAAGTGATGGCAGAGTGTTAAAAATCAGTGGTTTTGGAAATAGAATATTAAACGGAACAATGAACCTACCAGAAGCAGAAAATCTTCCACGTAGTGCGATAAAATTCCCATTTTATTATGTGGGAGATGCTGCTTTTCTGTTGACAAAACATTTGATGAGGCCATATCCGGGAAAGTGTTTGGAAGCAAACAAAGACCACGTCAATAAATGTTTATCCAGAGCGCGGGTTACAATTGAAAATAATTTGGCATTTTAGTGGCTAGATGGCGAGTTCTCAATAATTCTTTGAATATGTTTCCCGAAAATGCCAATACCACAGTTAGAGCTACATTAATTTTACATAATTTTGTAAAGCTCCATAACGCCGAATTCTATTGTCCCAATAACTTCGTTGACCACATAAATGAAAGTGGCATTCTAATTGAAGGGCAGTGGAGACAATTTGTAGCGCCATTACATCAGATTACGATATTATCAAGCGCTAACGCAAGACGAAGTGCTTTTGATACCCGAGATCTTCTTAAAAATTATCTCTTCTTTAATAAATAAGTAAATAATTGAATAAATGTATTATAAAATAAATATGTCGGTTCGACGTAACCTGTATGGATTTGTATTCCTCAAAATTGTTTGCGCTAAAATAACAAAAACAACAACTACAAAATAAATAAATAACTTTGTACTTTTTTATATATTTGAAATGAATGGGCTTTTATTTGAAATGCTAAATGTTATAAAAGATGTTAATGAAAAACTTATTTTCTACGATTCACAAAAAATTGGTGGAATGTTTGAGAAATTTGGAGTTGTAACTCCGACATTTCCAGGCTATTTAAATTAGCTCCATCCGCCTGCTTGGCAAGGCTTTCAAAAAAAAAAATTGAATTGCGGATCTCTCCGTGCCACCGACCAATATTTCCTCGGCTAACGACGTCACTCTTTGAAAGTCTCTATTCGAGCTTTCAAGTAATTCCTCAATTTTACGTTTCCGTCCAGTCTGTGTCTGTGTCTGCGTCTGCGTCTGCGTCAGTGGTGATTGAGAAAAGATATTTAAATTGACACTGCTACAGGCGGATTCACCAAAGTCGCTGAGGAAGGAGTCGTCACCTTCTGTCGTTACGGTGCCATAATTGCCTTGTGTGCTGAAAATGCATATACAATAAATTATACAAATAAAACAAGATTATACAAAACCTACTTCAAGTTGTCCATTTCAACGTCCTTTAAAAACTTTAAGCTCTCTATCCACTTTCACTTTTTGTGTGGCGAATACACACCGCTTCCTGATGGTCTCTTTTTTAAGTCTTTGTAAAATTTATCTCGTAAGGTCCGCCAACGGGCCTTTAGCTTCTCACCTAAAAACATTCAAAACATGAATAAATATAAATTTTCTGTTAGGTTATAAAATTAAAGATTTACCTGGAATATGCAATTTCTCAAATAGCTCCTGAAATTTGGCGTCCCACAGGTAGCTATTTTTATAATTCCCAAGACTTTTTTCATATAGGAACCGGTTTCGCCAACAAATTCAATCAATGTTTCTTCCATTTTTTTATATCTTTTGTTTATTTTCACTGAACAGCTGAGCGCAATTTAAAATGTTGCCGGACTTTGCTCAAAAATTAATTATTTGAATGTTGTCAGCACTGCCTCTGCGCACAGAAATTCAAATTTCACATGCCGTGCAGATCTGCATTGAGGTGCAGAATTTGAACTGTCAAATCAGTACAAATTTTTTTTCTGCACGCAGAATTCTGCACATGTAATTCCGGCATAAGTGTCGATTGTTTGCTTAGTTAGTAATTTTTTGTCGCGCAGTAAGGAGCTTATCAAAGTTTTTATAAAGAAAGTGATTGCTAAATATATATTTCTACAATGTCCGAAAGGAAGAGAGTAAGTCAAGTTATTTAATTTACTATGTTTATGTTGCTGTTACACATTTTTATATTTTTGTTTTTGAAAAGAAACTAAGTATTGAAGAAATACACCAAATTATTAATTCTGATGCTGAGGATATTTTCGACGAAAATGATAGCGATGAAGACTTTGTACCTATCGCAGAAAATGAAACGGACGATTCAAATACTTCATCCAGTGAAAGTGAAGTAGATGTCGGTTTTGAAGGTAGCAATGCGACAGAAGAAGTCAATTTGCCAAATATTTTATCGAAAGATAAGAGCATAATATGGCATGATCAGCCACTTCCAATTTCAAGAGGCAAAAGTCCTCGAAATCAATTTTTATGTCGAAGTCCTGGCCCATCAAAGTGTGCTATTTCTATGGTCACAGATACAAAATCCTCTTTTGATATTTTCATGCCCTCAAGTATAAAAAACATAGTGGTAGAAATGAGCAACATCAGACAGTTGGAAAATTATAGACCTTATAGAATTGGAAGCATACATGGCATTGCAAATCTTAGCAGGAGTATACAAATCGCACAATGAAAGTCTAATTCATTTGTGGGATGAAAATAATGGCAAACCAATTTTTCGGGCCACAATGAGCTTGGAAAGACTTATGAACATATCACGATGCCTTCGTTTTGACTCCGCTGCAGACAGGGATGAGAGAAGACAGCGTGATAAATTGGCACCTATAAAAAAAATTTGGGATCAATGGAATCGGCAGCTCAGGTCATATTATCACTTACAAGAAAATGTAACAATAGATGAGCAGTTAGTACCTTTTCGTGGTCGTTGCAGCTTCAGGCAGTACATTCCGTCGAAGCCCGCAAAATACGGCTTAAAAATATGGGCTCTATGTGATTCAAAAAGCAAGTATGCCTGGAGCATGGAAGTTTATTTAGGACGGGCAAGAAATACGCAACCGGAAAGGAACCAAGGTAGTGCATTTATAAATTGGCTTTTTGTATGTCTCAAACCTAAGTACAGTATAAATAAACCGTCTCTATACAAATATTTTTAGGTGAACGTGTTGTTCTATCCCTATCAAAACCCCTTCCCAGAGGTCACACTATTACTTGCGATAACTTTTTTACGACGTACAATCTCGCCGTTCAGCTACTTCGCAGGAACATTACTTTAGTCGGTACAGTGAGTAAAAATAAGCTTTTTTTGCCAGGAGAAATTGTCGACATGAAGGAAAAGAACATTTCAGAAAGCAAATTTGTATTTACGGAGAATGTAACTATTGTATCGTACGTCCCAAAACAATATAAATTTGTTGTAGCATTGAGCTCCCTTCACCATTCTCCACTTGTTGATGAGGGTGACAGAAAAAAACCTGAAATAATACTTCACTATAATAAAACAAAAGCTGGTGTGGATGCGCATGATCAGCTGGTTGCTAACTACACATGTAAACGTCAGACCAAACGTTGGCCAGTTGCCCTCTTTTCGAATATCTATACTAATATTATAAAGCTGAAGAGTTTGTTTGTTTGTTTGAACGCGCTAATCTCCGAAACTACTGGTTCGAATTGAATAATTCTTTTTGTGTGGGATAGTCCATTTATCGTGGAAGGCTATAGGCTATATAGCATCACGCTGCGAGCGGAGAAACAGTGGTAAATGTGTAAAAAACGGGGGAAATTATTTATCTTTGAGGGCTTCCGTTCCTTGCGCTGCGAAAGCGTTTATGAAAATTTCGAAGAGACAACATATCTCATTTACACATTTGCCGACGGCATTTTCATTTCGGTAATATGAAATTTAGAAGAGCGAGTATTAAGACGGTTGTGTTGTGTTATATTATGAAAATAAAGCACATTTTCAAAATAACATTTTTCCAAAAAATTAGTATGTAGTTTAATATTGTTAATTTACAGAATAATTATGCAAATCGGGTTGGGAATGAGCGAAGTCTTTAATTTAATAAACTTATACAATAAATAAAATATCATTTCTCATTTTAAATTTGTTATTTTAATTGGTATATAAAATTTATTCCACAATTATTATATAGTAGTCCAAAAATATGAATTCTTATTTTCTCAAAAATACATTTGTAAAAAAAGGATCTTTATCCTTTTCTTATTATCTTATTTTTCCCAGAAATACATTTGTAAACAAAATGATCTTTATCCTTTTTTGTTTTCCACATAAAAGATTTAAGGAGTTCAAGAGCTCAAAACGTGCGCTACATCAGCTACCCACCCGACGGCATTTCGTAATATGATAAAATAAAATTTTCAAGAGCTCAAAGCATGCGCTGCATCAGCTCGAATCTACCTACCCTACGCCTTTGCGCAAATGATTATGTTATGATAACAAATGCCCACATACAGATTTGGCAATGGCAATAGCCTACGTTCTATGTTCTCCACTGTTTCTGCTATCACTCACGCGGTCGGCTCCGTACTGAACGGTCGAACGCAGCGCTAATTTGTTTTTGCGATATATTATCATCGTAATAATACTTTTTAAACACATTTTCATTTTGTAGTTGTTTTCTATATAGTAGATATTTTTTTGTTTTAGTATATTACTTTGTTTCTAATAGTTTCATAGTAGTTAATCCTTTTTTTGTTTTCATTTAGATTATTAATTAAATAAATAGGTTAGTTTACCTTATTTTCGTTTTATCGTAATTCTTTTGACATAATATTCAGTTAATTTTACATTTCTTTTTTCTACATTCTTATTATTAATTTTCTACGTTTTTTCTTTGTCACTATAATGCCTAGAAAAAGAACTCAGCTTTCTCGGCAGACTGCTACTGCAAAGCGACTGCGGGTTTTGAGCAGCAATGAAACTGAGGATGAGAATATGCATAGATTGGGTACTCAACGAGCAATCAGTGTACAAAATCGTGCTAGGGAATCGAGCGTTGAACGTTCGCAGCGTCTTGCCTCACAAAATTTCCGAACTTTGGCGAACCGACAACGGAAATCAAGCGCTGAACGTTCTTAACGTTTGGCCTCACGGAATTCCCGAACTTTGGCTGGCCGCAATCAGGAATCAAGCGCTGAACGATCCCATCGATTAGCACAGCAAAATGCCCGATCAGCAAGGAATAGAACTCGCAGGCAACGAGTTCAGAGCAGTAATTTATTGAATGCTGCGTTTATTTATGATTGCACCCTTGACTATACTGAGTTAAATGATATTGATATTGGTAGAATGGATAAAATTTGCAACTTATGCCAAGCAAAAAAATGGGCGGCGGAAGCTCCTGGTCTGTGTTGTAGTGGTGGCAAAGTATATATACCTATAATTCCGCAACCTACATCAGTTTTAAAAGAACTGATATCAGGCTCACATCCATCATCAAAGCATTTCTTAAATCACTCAAAACAATATAATACACTATTTCAGATGACTTCATTTGGTGCCAAAGAAATTCGTGAGGGAAACTTTATGCCCACTTTTAAAGTCCAAGGGTAAGTTTATCATTTGATCGGTGACTTACTTCCAGCTGAAAGGGCGCAACCCGAATTTTTGCAAATATATTTTGTTTCCCATTCAGATCAGATATCTTTGCGCTCAAATTTAAACCCTAGCTTGCAAATCGATCCTATCGACGTTCTCCAAACATATCTTCACGATCATAATACGTATATTAAAAGTTTTAAGTACAATCTGGAAAATAGAACGCCCAATGATTTAAAACTTATTATTCATGCTGATGTGAAACCGCCCAAAGAGCGTCGAGGTCGGTATAATGCGCCAGTAGCAGACGAAGACAAAGGTCCCCGAGATATTGTGTTGACTGAGAGAGATGGTCGACTTCAACGAGTTTCTGAAACTCATAGATCTTATGACCCGCTTTAATATCCCTTAATATTTCCCTTTGGAAACGACGGATACTGTATTAATATTCCACAGCAGGATACTACTGCTAGATCTAAAACAGTATCATGTATGCAGTTTTATGCATTTAGACTCATGGTGAGAATAAATGACTTTAACAGCATACATTATTTCAAAGGATTATTCAACCAATATTGTGTTGATATGGCGGCAAAAATGATTTCAGAGAGGCTTGACTTCATCAAAAGAAATAAAAAAAAATTGAGAGCAGAAGAATACATTTATTTAAAAGCTGCCGTCGTAAATAATGGGAATATAAACGCTTCTAATACTGGCCAGCACGTTATATTGCCGTCGTCATTTACAGGATCCCCCAGATTCATGAATGAAAAAAGTCTAGATGCTATGACATATCTCAGGAAATTTGGAAGAGCTGATCTCTTCATTACATTTACATGTAACTCAGAATGGCCGGAAATAAAAATTGAGTTATTACCTAATCAACATTCTTACGACAGACATGATTTGGTTTCTAGAGTATTTCATTTAAAACTCAAGAAAATGATAGACCTACTAACGAAGAAGAATATTTTTGGACCATCGAAAGCTTTTGTTTACAGCGTAGAATGGCAAAAAAGAGGTTTACCTCACGCCCACATTTTATTGTGGCTGGCTAACAAAGTACAACCAGATTCTATAGATGCAATAATATCGGAAATACCTGACAAACAACAAGATCAAATTCTTCATAATATTGTCATAAAAAATATGATACATGGTCCTCGCGGATTTCATATTCCTGCGTCACCATGTATGAAATAAAACGTTTGTTCTAAAAAGTACCCTAAACATTTTATTTCGGAAACACAAACCGGTGATGACGGTTACCCAACCTACAGACGAAGGTCTCCAGATAATGGTGGAAACACAGCAGTAATTCGTGTCAAAGGTACAGAAATGAGCGTGGATAATCGTTGGGTGGTTCCCTGTAATCCAGTGCTATCACGAATTTTTAATGCACACATTAACGTAAAGTTTTGTCAATCGGTCAAAGCTATTAAGTACATCTGTAAGTATATTCATAAAGGTTCTGAACAAGCCACATTTTCGTTACAAATGAATAACGATGAAGTAGAAAAATACCTAAATAGTCGCTATATAAGTTCCTCGGAAGCGTTTCCAATTTTCTATTCATGAATGTTTTCCGGCAGTAGTTCATTTAGCAGTTCATTTGGAAAATGGACAAAGAGTTTATTTTTATAATAATGAAAATCTCCCAGATCGTGTTGACAATCCTTCATCAACGACACTTACAGCGTTCTTTGATCTTTGCAGAAGCGACGATTTTGCAAAAACCCTTTTATATCACGAAGTTCCTCAGTATTATGTGTGGCAAAAAAATTCATTTTCTCGAAGAAAACGTGGGCAAGATGTTGAAGGACATCCCGGTGTGAAAAAAGACACAACTTTAGGCCGTGTTTACAACATTCATCCAACTCAAACTGAATGTTTTTATTTAAGGATGTTACTGCAATATGTTCGCGGTCCAGTGTCATTTGAACATCTAAGGACCGTGAATGGTGTTATTTTCCAAACTTATCAAGGCGCTCGCAAGGAATTAGGGGTACTGGAGGGAGATGAACATTGGCAAAATACCATGTCCGATGCTGTCATATCCGAGTCAGCTACAAAATTAAGGGAATTATTTACCGCCATCATCGTTATATTTTGCCAACCATCTGACCCCCTAGAGTTATGGAATAAATTTCGTAATGCTTTATGTGAAGATATATTAAACAGACTGCGTAATGAGAATCAGGATATGACATTAGCATATAATGATGATGTATACAATGAAGGACTAATCATAATTAAAGATAAAATTCATGAGATTTGTGACAAATTCCTAACTGATTTTGGGCTTCCTGCATTAAAAAGAAATTATTCGCTTTTGGACCCGTTAGAAGTAGCATTGAGAAAACCATATGATATAAATGAATTAAATGAGTATATTATGCAAAATGAACCAAGATTAGTTAATGACCAGGTGACAGCGTATAATGGTGTTCTGCAAAGTGTTCGTTTCAATGAAGGAAGAACTTTTTTTTTGGATGCTCGCGGTGGGACCGGCAAGACCTTCATTACTTATCTTATATTAGCAAAAGTAAGGTCTCAGGGATAGCTAGCCTTAGCAGTGGCGTCGCCAGGTATCGCTGCAACTTTATTAGCAGGTGGACGCACAGCTCATTCCGCTTTTAAATTGCCCCTAAGTGTTTCTTTAGAGAAAAATAGCGTGTGCTTTATACGTAAAAAGGGCCCTTTGGGAAAAGTTTTACAAGATGTCAGTTTAATAATCGGGGACGAATGTACCATGATCCATAGAGCTTACGTAGAAGCTCTAGACAGAACTCTTAGAGATCTTAGAAGCTGTGATAAAATCATGGGTGGGATTACTGTTATGTTTGCTGGGGACTTTCGACAAACTTTACCCGTAATAGTAAGGGGAACCAGAGCAGACATTGTAAAGTCTTGCCTTAAAAGTTCTCCATTATGGAAGTTTGTAAATATTTTAAAATTCTCGACAAATAAGAGAGCCCTTTTGGGGGGAGGTAGTATAACTTTCCCTTTAAAATTACTTTTAGTAGGAGATGGGAAAATACCTCATTTTCAAAATAAAATTGAAATTGACCGGGATTTCGGAGTAAGAGTAGGTAACATTGAGGATTTAATATCAAAAGTTTACCCTGATATCAGCGAAATAGAAAATAAAGATCACCAATGGATGTGTCAAAGGGCAATATTGGCGGCGAGAAACAGTAGCGTGGACGAAATTAATGACATAATTTTAAATAAACTTGAAGGAGATATAGTCACATACACATCTATTGATAATGTAATGGATCAAGAAGATGTGGTCCATTACCCACTGGAGTTTCTAAATTCTTTGAACCCAAGTGGCCTTCCTACACATTCCCTTAAGCTAAAAATAGGCGCCCCAATAATTTTACTTAGAAATCTGAAACCACCTAATTTATGCAACGGGACCCGACTTCAAGTCAAATTTCTTCGCAATAACGTGATCGTTGCAATCGTTTTGACTGGTTTTAATTTCAAAAAAATTCTATTTCCCCTTAAGCTATCAAACATTTAAACACATGGGGATCGATTTACGCCAAGACTGCTTTTCATATGGCCAATTATATGTCGCATTGTCAAGATCAGGTTACGGAGAAAATCAATATATTATTCTGCCACCAGAAAATAAAACAAACAATATAATTTACGCAGAAGCTCTTTGATAACAGAAATTGACGCGGACG
This sequence comes from Bactrocera tryoni, assembly GCF_016617805.1. Classification (NCBI taxonomy): domain Eukaryota; kingdom Metazoa; phylum Arthropoda; class Insecta; order Diptera; family Tephritidae; genus Bactrocera; species Bactrocera tryoni. Next base: position 41,396,832 of record NC_052500.1, on the reverse strand, counting down.
AAGATAAAGACGAAGCCCAAATCACTATTCCACGCGGACGAAGTCGCGGGCACAGCTAGTGTTAGATATATCGGCATATAACGCATACGTAATATGGACAGAGATAAATCCCTCATGGAACACCAACAAGCTTTATAAGCGATGACTTTTTCTTGAAGAGCTGGGAAAGCAAATGGTCGAACCAAATATTGTCCACAGAGAGAGACTGCCGCGAGGAATCGCTGCTAAGAATATAGTAAAAAATATTCAAGAAAACTCCAAATCTGCAGAAGAAACGTCTACTTCTAATATTTCTGCCAGAAATGAATCCACCAAAAAACTACAGCGATGTTTCTTCTGTCATCATACAAAAAATTCGAACAAATATTCAGCTGTTTGTAGTACGTGCCAAAAATTTGTTTGCGAGGAACACAGCAGCTTAGTTTGTGAAATATTTCTACTATTTTCTATAATTAACGTACACTTAACTTGATTCAAATAAGAAAATATGAACTCTTTCAATAAAATAGTGTTATTAGTGGAGTTTTTATAAGTGGTCAAATTGACCCAAAACACTATATGTGTAATTTTTTCCTAACATAGCAGAAGGGTTAAGAAAAGGTTTCCAAAATCCAAATAAAAACTTGATGGAAAAATCGTACCTTCGCGACCCGTACGTTCGCGACCGGTACTCAACCTTATAAATAAAACACCAATGGACAAATTTCAGCGTGCAATTAGTTAGGAGGAAGTTACTTTATTCCAATTTAATATAAATTAATCCTTTTAGAATATTTTGCTCCATTTCGCTATTTTTTGCGTTTTCTAGTTGCACCCAAAAGCAACTTCCATTATTCGTACGTTTGCGACCGCATGTTTGTCGCTAACATATTAAAAATTAAAAATCGAAAGATCCTACCTTTTGCACCAAAGAAAGACCTAGCAAAATGCTATCGAAACTTAAAAAAAATTAAGACAAATTTATGTTTTCCTTGTTTTTTGAACTTTAAATGCGGGCGAACGTACGGTTCGCGACCGTTGGAAATGCTTATATATGTATATTAAAGAATGTTGTGTTAGTTACACCATTTATAACTGGACTGAAAATTGGTGGGAAGGCACTCAACCACGTCTCAGAATCAGTTGTTCGTTGTTTTTGTTGGATTATGAACTTTCGAGGCACCCACTTTTCACAGAGCTTTCGCCTCTTTAGAGCATCATTGTCCTCAGTGCTCATTTCGCCTGTTTACAGCTTAGCAAATATCTTATCAACGGTGGATTTCCCTTAGCCCAAATTCAACAGTATTTTCCCCCGAAAAACAATGCTTTATTAACACACGAAATGCTTTATGATCCATTTTTTTATAAACTAACGCAAGTTGCTTCACAAAAATGCTATATCTCATTAACTAATAGTTATAATCCAGCTAATAGAAATCATATACATCGACGGTAGTAGTTGTATTATCTGTGTATCAGCCACAGTGAAACGTGGACGGGTCCTCTAGTAAAAAACTAAAATCTTTAAGGACTCGCGGCTCATTACGCCATAGTAGATAATTCAGAACTACTTGAAAATTTTAAATCCTCGACTTACGCAATATACGAAAACTGCTTAGACCAGTATGAAGAAAGAAGAGTTTTGATCTCTGATCAATTATAGCTAATAAAAGAAATTACACCTACTCCGAGAGGAGAGCTTCCAAAAATAGACAAGCAAAGGCAAGTTCAGGCATGCACCTCAAGGTACCCGCATGTGGCACAGAAACATTTTATGAAGGTTATGAAGAATGGCCGTCCTTCCGGAACTTGTTTACATCAACCATCCACAACTATCAAAAGCACAAAAAATGTATCACCTCTGATACAAAACAAAAGGTCAACCAGGCGTAATAGTCAAAAAGATCGAATTAAATGACGATAATTTCAATTCGACTTGGGAAGCTCTAAAAGCAAGATACGAAAACGAAAGAATACTGATCGATAAACAAGTAACGACAATAATGAACTTGCCAAAAATAAAGAAAGAAACAAGTAAAGAATTCATTAAACTAGAATCCACTGTTTCAAATTGTTTGTCGGTTCTATCGACTCAAAATTGCTCCACAGATAGCTGGGACCCAATTTCACATTACCACAAGGATCGTTATTTTTATGGGAGCAATCACTCTCATCTAGAAAGAAGTGCACACCGTGGCAACAGATGAGAGATTTTATGACCCAATATGAAATAGCGGAAAGAGTAAAGGAAAAAATAGTCGGAACAAAAAAATTCAACACGACCAAAATCGAAGCTTAAGGAAACTTAAAGCTAGAAGCAATAAGAATTTAAACAAAAGTTTCTACAAAACGCAATCGTTCATATCCGAACAGAAAAAATATACGTCATGCGAACTATGCACAAGAGGACATAAACTGATGTCTTGCGAAAAGTTTAAAAACTAAAAATTAATGAAAGAAACAATTTTGTGTTCAAAATACTTGTCACATGCAAATATAACCACGGGTTTGATTGCAAAAGCAAATCCTGAAAACCAAAGTTCTAAAAATTGCCAAGAGACACCATGTTGCCCAAAGACACAAAAAGTTCAAACACTGCACAGCGAAACACAAAGTAGACTAGTTATAGAACCAATTACCACCATGTCAACTCAAGTTGGGGAAACCTCAAACAAATACCATAATTTCGATACAATATTTCGAGAGATAGGGAAACTTCCCCCTATATTAAATAAAGCTGTAGAATATCCGTATTGTGATGATTTCTCTTAAGCCACAACTACTCGATCAAATAACGACCGCTACGTCGTACGACTACCATTTAAGCCATCGTTTTCCAACACTTAATGAATTTGCAGCAAAAACAAAGTCAGCTGCCCCCTGACAACCTTATATAAAAACACAAGCCATACGGATGGCTATCGCCAATAATGGTACAAAAAACCTGCTTAAAAAATCGCAAGTGGCGCGCTACTAAGTGCCAAATTAGTGCATACGCACTTAATTATAAAATATAACAAAATTGTCTCAAAAAGTCGGAAAATCGACACTTTTCATACAACATTGCTGCATACAGGTTTAAATTTTCAAAACTAAATAAAATCTCAAAAGGAAGTTAAGGGGTCACCATCCCCAATGCGATACAGTGACGCACATACACTTACAAAAAGCAAAGGTCGCTCTTATCTCATCCATCCAAGCGCTCCTCATATACATATGTAGGTGGGTTATGGGAATCGGTTATAAAAAGCATCAAATGTATTATGAAGAATTCTCTACTCTACGAGAGAAGCCGTTCTCCATTCACGGCCACTCTCTCGCAAGATCCCTCAAATTTCATAGGCCTAACTCCAGAGCTAGAAGTACCCATTCTGGCCATATCTGAGCCAGGCATGGAGTTACTATCCGTTGTATCCGAAAATACGGAAAAGGAAAATAAACAATTGTCATACCAAACCAATAAAATATTCAAATAATGTTAATGAAATGAATAAAAACAAACCACGCACACACTTGTTTGCTGTAATAATGAGTCTTCAAAACAGCAAAATCAAATAAACATGCAAAACATATTAAAATGTATATTCAAATGCATGTGGTATGTTTCAAACTAAAAACCGTTTTCCACATTTACGGATAAAAATGAGTATATTACAACTCCATCATTAAAGTACACAAAGTATTCTGCGCTTCGGCTACTGCACCAACAGTACGAATAAATATATGTCGCAGCATATACGTATAATACTACGCAAAATATTCGCCTAGGGGGCCCAGGATGTTTACATGAGTTAAGCCCCCAACTATATGAAGGAAAAACTGGCGCACCCTAAAAAATCATGCACCATTTTTATTATAAGAGTAAAGTTATGAATAATATCAATAGTTTAACACTTCGTTGGTTTTTGATATCGTTATTATTGGAGCTGCTGTATATACAGTTACGGACCCTAAAATAAAATCAAAGGGTTTGTTTTAAAATAATAGTACAATTTTTTTGTATTTTTTAAATATGTGGTAACTCTTTTGCAATAATAACAAATGGAACCATGTATGCTTTAAAAAATCGATATCGTTCCGATCGCGCCAACTTCCAGCGATTCAACACAATTCGACGGAATAGATTATTTCGCAAAATATTGTTCTGTAAACAAAGGACAACTTTAAGTAAATTATACATTTTAAATACACTAAACCTTTTCATTTTAAACAGCTAAATTCAGTGGTTTGTTTTCTCCGATAAATTTGGTCTTTTATTATGTATTAATGCTTAGTGACAAAATAGTAGAATCAATAACGGAATAATTTTATAAACAGAAAATATTGTATTTAATAAACGTAATAAGTAGTTATATTAGCTTAATTAGATCTGTGGAATGAATATATGTATTAATTATATATGTATGGAGAAAAATGTGTCGAGCAAAGCATTGTTTAGAAGAAGAAATGTTTACCGTAAAAAATTTGGAATGTGTGGGTCATTCGCATAGGGAAATTGCAAACATATTGAAAATGTCGCAAAAACTTGTATTTGATGCCTCAAAATCTCCGAAAAGATTTTAAAGAAGTGTCCGAGCTACGACTGAAGGCGATCAAAATATCGCAAAATTATCGACCCCTTCCACTGCAACCATTAAACAATAATTTAGTGCAAAAATTTCTTAAAGAACGGTAAGAAGACAACTTGTATAGAAAAATCTCTTTAGCAGATCGGCCCGAAAGGTGTCAATGCGGAGCAAATGGCGAAATACACTTCGAGTCTTTGGTTTTCAGATCATGTTAACACCAAAATCGTTAGATGTTACTCTAAATCCCAGCCTTAATTCAATGCTATTTTATTTTTCTAAACATTTTATTGTTTGTAACTGTATTTTGTCAAAATAAGTTGTCAACAAAAGTTGTTACAAATGAAGAAAACTGTAAGGCGATCATTTGAAGAATTGAATCCTTTTTAATTATCATTGCACACCACAGAAGGAGAATTTTTAACATTCGCGAGAGTTAATTTTTACATGAAGTAAAAATGAGTCAAAAGAATATAATTTTGAGCTGCACTGAAATTTATACTCATTATTAATACTCTTAAGACTAACTTATTACATGGTTCTTACTATAATTACTTCTTAGTATAACAGACATACTAACTGGTCAGTTTCCCCTTTTAGATAATAATAATAATAATACCCAACGATTACCCACCTCTCGCCCAACCGACGCGAGGGGCGCAATCCGCGAACGAGCGGAATTAGCCGAGTCATAAAAGGCAAGAGAGTTTTAAGCGTTGCGATCTTAAGCTGCTCAGCTACAGAAACAAAAATTTCAACAGCCGAAATTAAGAATTAGATTAAAGTTTATAATTATTAAATGTTACTTGTTAAGAGTAGATAAAATAATTTTTTAATGGTAAGGAGTGAGTCTGTTATTGAAATCATGACATATACGGCGGAATGGTTCGTTTAACTCAAAATTTGTTCTAGAAAATTTTAAAAGTAAGGGTCTAAACTGCCTGGTAGGGCGAGCGGGAACGTTAAAATTAATATCAGATAAGAGAGATGGGCTACAGACTGACCCATTCATGAGTTTTACAAGAAATATTATACCAAGCATCTCCCTACGACTAGCGAGTGTCGGGAGATTTATAAGTTTTAAACGGTTAATGTAAGGGGGAAGATTTAAACTGGAATCCCAATGCAAATGATTTAAGGCAAAAAGTAAAAAATGTTTTTGAACGGACTCTAACTTATCCGAATGGACTTGGTAACTAGGGTTCCAAACCACAGAAGCATACTCCAATATAGGCCTCACCAGAGATGTAAAAAGAATTTTTGTGGTAAGCGGATCTCTAAATTCTTTAGACCAACGTTTAACAAAACTAAGAGCGCCTTTAGCTTTAAAAACCGTGGAAGATATGTGAAGATTAAAATTGAGTTTGGGGTCATTAGTTACTCCCAGATCAACAAAACTGCATACTTGCTCCAACCTAAAGTTTTGTATTGCGTATGAGGTAGGGTCTACAGCTCTACGTGAAAAGCACATCGTTTTACATTTTTTAAGGTTTAATGGCATGTCATTTCTATCACACCAAGAAACTAGGTTGTTTAAGTCTGTTTGCAACTGACATCTTTCGCTGTTTGAAGTATATGTTTTAAAAAGTTTTACATCGTCAGCATATAATAAAACTTTTGAAAACTTAACAACAGATGATATGTCGTTAATAAATAACAAGAACAGAATTGGACCAAGGTGGCTACCTTGAGGAACGCCTGAAGGAACATTGATTATGTCAGAAAAAGTATCTTTAAATATGACTTGTTGAATTCTATTACTAAGATAAGAAGCAACCCATTTTAGAAATATTGGTTGAAAACCAAGAAGATCAAGTTTATTCAAAAGAATTGAATGGTTTACTTTACCAAAAGCTTTACTAAAATCTGTATACATATATAACATCAGTATTCTTATTCTCCCTAAAGCCCGTTGATACATGTGATACAAATTCAAGCAAATTAGTTGTGGTAGATTTCCCTTTACGAAAACCGCGCTGAAAACAAGAAATTAGTGGAGAGATCCGGAAGGTTATGTCGTCTGTTATAATTGCTTCAAAAAGTTTAGGTATTGCAGACAGCTTTGCTATTCCCCTATAGTTTTCAATAGATGACCTAAATCCACTCTTATGCAAAGGAATTATAAATGACTTTTTCCATATGGATGGAAATAAGCCTTGCTTAAGAGATGAGTTAAATAGTTTTGTTAGGAGTTGGTATATATATTTGGCACATTTCTTAAGAAAGTATGAGGGAATCATATCTGAGCAGTAATTGTATGATTGTTCTAACATATTTAACTGATTTAAGACGTCTGCTTCGGAAATGGTAGGTGCGTTAATGACAGAAATCGGACATAACTTGTGCTGATGCGGAACATTTTGTGGAGATTTTGAAGAGTAATTGGACCTAAAGAATTCAGCGAACATATTAGAAATGGTGCGATTGTCACTGGACATACTAGACTTATATTTCATAGCGGACGGAAAATTAGAAATCCTGCGTTTGGAGTTGACGAAACCATACAACAATTTTGGATTACGTATAATATTATTTTTTACTTTATTTATATAATTACTATAACATATTTTGTTAAGTTCAGCAAATTGTCGACGCAATTTAGAATATTTTGAATAGTTAGCAACTAAACCCGTTTTTTTTTAAAGTTTAAAAGCACGAGATTTTCTATTTTTTAATTTACATAATTCTTTCGAAAACCATAAATTAGAACTAATTTTTTGAGTAACAACACACTTCGGAACATATTTTTCAAATAAGTTTACAATAGTTTCATTAAAGTGGGAAGCACTAAATTCAATATTGCCACTGTAATCTGGCCAAGTTATTTTAGAAAGTTTATAATTAATCTTCTTAAAATTAGCTTTCGCAAAGTTGAACCGAAAACAAAGGTCTTGTGTATTATTATAAGCAAAGTTGGCTATGATTTCGATGTTAATTTCCAAAGCAGGATGATACGTGTCCTCTGGCCGAACTAAAGGATCACATCGGACAGCAGAGAACATTGAAGCGTTATCGACGTAAACTAGATCTAAGAGCTTACCAAATTCATTTGAAATTAAATTAATTTGGTTAAGACTCAACTCCGACATTTCATCTAAGAACTCGTTAAAACATGAACAAGTACTAATAGGGATGGTGTGATCATCAATAGATTTCCATGATACGCACGGTAAGTTGAAATCTCCCAAAACAATCATGGAATCAGAATCATTAACCATTGAGAAAACATTACTTATTAATGTAGCATGCTGCATATATACAGATATGTCAGAGTGAGGCGGTATATAAGACAATGTTGAGTAGCTATGGCCACTATTAGCGCAAATACGAATGCACTTAAATTCAATGAAGTCTGCATACGGAACATCGACTTCTTCAGATGGAATTGAAGAATGAACAGCAAACAAGACGCCACCTCCTTTTATGTTCAGCCGGTCATATCTAAAGATTTCGAATTCGCTGTTGAATATTTCGTTATCAAAAATGTGGGGCTTTAGCCAAGTTTCTGTCAAAGCAATGATTTTAAAGTTACAATGAATGCTATTTAGATACAAATCAGTAAGTTTTGTATTAAGCCCTCTAACATTTTGATAAAAAACAATCAGCGAATTATTGCTAATTAGTTTTTTGTATCAACGGGATTTCTTAGCATTTTAGTGACAACTACAGGGGGCTTTTCACGTTTGTGCTCGAATTCGCACACAAAGACCCCAGATGGCCAGAATGAGTTGTCAAGTATCAATTGAAAATTGTCAGCGGATACGTCGATCTTAAACGAGGAAATATCCCTGTTGTATTTGAAATTAAATTTACGGATGTCTGTATCTATCGTTTTTAATTTCGACGAGATGTAACTGTTTATATCCTCGACTGTGGTATCCGCAGCAAGTCTCGAGATAAAAATTGCTTTTTTCCGCGGTATTACCACTAAGTTTTTATTAGCTGACTTGGAGGTATTTGGAGGCGGATCTTGAGAAGTTTTCCGCTTACCGTATTCAGTAACAGTTTTCTCTGTGTCCTGAGCAGACGGAACCTTCTCTAATTGAGGACGAGGGGATGCAAGATTTATGAGGTCAATAGCGGGTGGGGGCATACTTTTTAAGAAAGATACAGTGGTATCTTCATCAGACGGACGTTTTCGTTTAGGTTTTGGATTCTCATCCCGAGTATTTAGGCATTGAAATGATTGAAACAGCGTTTCATAATGCCTAAATTTTTCAGTAAGGGTTTCAAGCTCTCGACCAATCTCCTTGAAACCATTGCGCGCCTGCTTAAAAACTTTAAACAATTCAATTTCAGTTGGTCTGCATTTCAAGCAAGACCAGCGCAAGCCCTTACTGTCAAGAATGAAATCCAAAATCCTACCTGTCAGTCCAGCACATTTAAGATGGGCAAGCCCATCACAAAGCCAACAAGAAACATAGCGTTCCGACTCGCTTTTCACAGAGCAGTTCGGAAAGTTACAAGTCATAATGAACAAAAACAGTATTAAACAAAAATATAAAAAATGTTAAATAATAAAAGTAAAAAGCGCGATGACAAAAATATTTATAACAAATGAATGCAATAAAATAGTTAGTTATCAAAGATAACAACCAATGTAGCGAGCAGTTTGAGATGCACTGTAACACACGAAAAGTAAGAAACTCGCGATCAGCTGTGGACAAAGATGGAAATGAATAAAAACAAGAGAGAAATTTAAGTAAGCAATATAAATTAACACTAACAATTGCACTATTTAAAATGTAGCAACAAAAACAAATTGAAAATGACTCGGCACAATAAATTAAAATTAGCCAGAACAGAATTAAAGTAAAATCAATTGCTTCACTAGCACAATATAACACTGATACTTATCTTAAAAGGTCACTTAATACAAAAATTTTCACAATAAAGTTTTAAATATAAATTAAATAAATTCGCCAGAGCACCAAATTTACAGCTGAGCACGAGAAGGGTTGCCAGGTTTTTTTTGATATAACATTTTGTTTGTTTACATAAATCTTAGTGCTACTTATGCTATTGAGATGTTGGTTGTTTACTATTATTATTATTTACTATAAATAGCTATTTGGGTCGTTATTGTTTGTTGTACTAATAGTGCACTTCTAACAATAGAATAATAATAATCCAAGATAAGGATTTTTTGATGAATTTTCTTTAATGTTGTTCTGTTTACTAAAACATAAGGTTGTTTTGATGATTGTTTGTTTAGGATATTTTGATAAGATGATGAACAGACCGGAGCATTGAATGAAAAATATGCTCAGAAATATACATTTCTATTACAGATGTTTATTGATCTTTTGGTTACACATTATAATATATTATATACGTTTTTATGAAATCACATTAATTGGTAATGAATATCATTTGGCGAAATTTTATGAATTCATGCAAACTTGATAACTTTCTAATTAATCATAATATCCTACAAACTTACTATGTTACAATAGTAATATAAAATCACACCTTCCATCATTTAAAACTTTCGTATGCATCTATCAGGCACACATGTATGTATTTATGTATATACGAAAGTAGAATTCAAATTCAAATCAAGATGTTCACGGGAGTTGTGGAACCTGGGGTCGAACCATTAGATCCGTGAACGTTTCGAATTATGACATACGTGATAGACAATTTATGAAAAAGGGCAAACAAAGTTTACTTTATTAAATTTAATTTGCTAATTATTTCTTTAAATATGTATATAATTTTTTTTACTGTAAGTTGAAATACAAAACTTTTGTTCATATTAACTAATTTTTTGTGTAATTTCTTAATGATGTATTCCATTTATTGGTTTCTTGTTTTTGTTCTTTATTATTAAACATTAGAAAAAAAAGGTGCGTGGAGTCCCTACGCGCGGAAGAAGTTATACTCTTAGTAATATTCAGAAATGCATATCATTTTGTATGAAAGAAAACTAGAACATTTAAATTCATTATGCACATTTTATAAAGCAAATTCTAAATGAAGGAATTTTGACTCGGAAAGTAGTTCTGTCTCTTCGTTGCGGAAGGGAATATGCAGACACCAGCGTAAATAATTTGTTTGGTTACCTATGAGTTACAGAAAACTTATCGATAGGTTATTTGTTTGGTTATTCATTGGTCACAAAAATTTGGTGCACCAGTTAACTCCCCCTTGATATGAGTTATTCATTGGTTACCACGGCATATCGTATCGGTCACCTTTTTCCTTATATATAAAACAATTGAAATTGTTGTTTTATTTCTTTTTATATATTTTTTTATGTGTATATATAACGGGTATATTTTTCCTTAATATTTTTTGCAAATTTTCAGTAATTGTTTAGGATTAGCTTTTAAATATTACCATTTATATATACATTACAAACCGTATTTTCTTTCTTACAAGCAATTTTTTGGCAAGATTTATATATGGTTTTACTATTTTAACATATAAACATGTTTATTAGAGTGATTCAAAAAAAAAATTTTTTTTTTCGTTTCGTACGTGGAAAAATAGGTTCCTTGACACCTCTAAGAAAGCCTCTCCAAACATGAGTTTTTAATTGTAACGGGAAGGTCGTCCTACATACAGTTTTCTATTTTTTCTTATTATCAGATTGAAAAATTTATATCTCGCTTCCAACTACTTGAAAAAATATCTTGTTTCTTAGATTTTCTGGGAAATTGAATGCTCCACAAAAAAGGTCTACTATGATTTTTTCGTAAACCCAAACGTTTAAAAGATATTAACAGTTAAAATTTTATTATTTTTAGAAAATTTTTTATTTCTTATGAATTTTATAACTCAATGACAAAAAAATTATTATGAATGATGAAACTCATAATTTTGTAGGAAATTTACTGCTCTATAAAAATGGTCTCTCATGATTTTTCGATTAAAATAAGCGTTTACGAGATATTCATCGTCAAACATCATTGCATATTAAGGTGGATCAAAAAAGAAATTTTTTTTTTCGTTTGATGCTCTGAAAAATAGGTTCCTAGACACCTCTAAGAAAGCCTCTCCAAAAACCTTATTCATAATGATTTTTTTTATTGAGTTATAAAATTCATAATAAAAAAAAAAATTTCCCAAAAATGATCAAACTTCAACCGTTAATATCTTTTAAATGGTTGGGTTTACGAAAAAATCATAATAGACCTTTTTTGTAGAGCATTCAATTTCCTACAAAATTCAAGGAACAAGATATTTTTTCAAGTAGTTGGAAGCGAGCTATAAAATTTTCAATCTAATAATAAGAAAAAATAGAAAACTGTATGTAGGAGGACCTTCCCGTTACAATTAAAAACTCATGTTTGGAGAGGCTTTCTTAGAGGTGTCTAAGAACCAATTTTTCCAAGTACGAAACGAAAAAAAAAAAATTTTTTTTGAATCACTCTAATGTTTATATACATATATACAATGTATATTATACATACTTGTAAGAAAGAAAATTCGGTTTGTAATGTATATATTTTTTTGGAAGAAGCTTATGTATGGTTCATATATAATTTATATTGTTATACTTTGTACAATTTAGAATACTAAATACATCAATTTACATCACACATCTTTCTTGAGTTTAATCGTTTGATCTTACAAATCTAACATCTAATGATTGTGTCCGGCTTGAGATTTTTTTCTCCGAAATTTGAAAATATCTAAAATGATGGAAAGAATTAAATTATTTTTGAAGTTATACTTCTTATACGAGTTCGGAAAAGGTTGCGATAGATTCAGGTGGCACAACCTTGCTCAATATGAATCTACGCAACCTTGGCTGCGAAGATGTTCGAGCAGCAAGCGAAGCGGTGACAATCGGCGATCGTTTGTTCGTCTCTTTCGGCACAGCTCGGCTTTTCTACCAACAACACAATGTTGCCATGCTTATGCTGTTGTTGTTTTTGTAGAACAATGTTTCAATTTTTGGTTGGTGACATATTCAATTAAAAATAAATTCTGTTGGGATTCGAACCTACGTACCCACGTGCTCGTCGTAACTTTTGAAGCGCTTACCACCTCGACCACCATTGACTCCTGTATTGCGTTGTCCTAATTATGGTTTGGTTATGCATGAAAGAAATATACAATGGATCGCCGATTGTTACCTCTTTCCTTGCTGCTGCTGCGCATATGTATGTTTGTATGCTTGTGCATTATTGAAGTTATACTGCTTTTTCTTTCCTTTGTCTTTCATTTCTGCGTATTCTCAACTATTTTGCGTATATTTTGGTTGAAATACTCTGCGTTGGCCGTTTTGTTGGTACACAAGATAGGATAGAAGATGTATGCCTTTTAACATCGTATACTATACTAATTAATATTTTTCGTACTAATAGAAATTAAATTTATCACAGCAATATATGTATATTATAATCGGCAAACCCGGCGGGTGCGGCGACCCTCACAGAAAAGGTGTGAGTGGTTCCACAATGAAGTGGTACCTACGGCACCTCCGTGACGGGAAAACCATCGAAGGTGCCTTTGACAACACGTCTCATAAAAGTGTAGCCAATGAACTGGAGAAAAGGAATGTGGCAGCACGGGTGCGCATATGGATTGAATCTGTATTGCATACCAGAGTTGCTGAGACCACAGTAGGTGACAAAAGGATTCATCTTGGCACAATAAGAGGCTGCCCACAGAGAGGTGTGTAATCACCCCTGCTATGGAGTCTAGTTGTAGACGACCTGTTAGTACTGCTAACGAACAATGGGATCCGCTGCCAAGGGTATGCGGACGACATTGTAATTATAGCAAGAGGCAAATACGAAGACACTCTCTGTGACCTAATACAAAGAGGTCTAAACCTGGCGAAGATGTGGTGTAAAGAGGTTGAATTAAAGATCAATCCCTCCAAGACGACCGTAGTCCCGTTTACGAGACGCAGGTCCTTACCCGGTCTCAGGAATCTTAGACTTGGGGGCAGAGAGATAGGAATGACCGGAAGTGTCAAATACCTAGGGTTAATGCTAGACTCTACGTTGCGGTGGAATCAGCATGTAAACCTGACCCTGGTCAAGGCAACAAAAGCTTTAATGGTGTGCAACCGGCTGGCGGGCAAGTCCTGGGGCTGTAAGCCAAGGATCCTCAGATGGTTGTACAGCATGATAGTGCGACCAATAATCACATACGGGGCGGTGGCCTGGGCCTCAACAGCGTCGCAGACTTCGGTTAAGACTAAGCTATCGAAGCTGCAGCGGCTAGCCTGTGTCTGCATGACGGACGCAATGCGCACCTGTCCAACGGCAGCACTGGAGGTTCTGACGGAGCTTACTCCGCTTCATTTGGTTATCGGTCAGGTGGCCAAGCACACAATTCTGCAAATAACGGCAGAGGGGTGGGGCAAAGGTAGGGTAATCTCGTCCCAGAGGATGGAAAAGATAAGTGGCGATGTACCATCAGCCCTCCTCCCGAGGGACAGCACTACCAAAACAGTTAACTTCAAGAAGAAGTTTAAGGTCACCCTCGGCAGCAAAGACGAGTGGAATGATTCCAACCTCGAACTGATGCTGAGGAATAGTACGCTAAGGTGGTACACCGACGGATCGAAAATGTCGGGGGGAAATGGTGCGGGGATCGTGGGCCCACGCACTGAGCTCTCCATACCCATGGGAGCGTTCCCAAGCATTTTCCAGGCAGAAGTTTTTGCCATAAGTCGGTGTATAGAAATAAACCTCCATCGCAACTATCGCAATGAGAGAATAGCCATTCTCAGCGATAGCCAAGCGGCGCTAAAAGCGATCTATTCTTACGAAATCAAATCGCTATTAGTGCAGGAGTGCAGGGAGAGGCTGAACAGCCTTGCAGAACGTAACCAGGTACACCTAATCTGGGTGCCTGGTCACAGAGGTATAGCCGGTAAAGAACTGGCAGATGAGCTAGCCCGCTCCGCAGCCTCCACCAAGATGGTGGGACCAGAACCCTTTATTGGGGTAGGTCCACATACCATAAAGGAGCTACTTCGCAGGGAAGAAGGAGTGGGCAGAGAGGAGCATTGGCGGCAAACGCGTGGTATGAGAAATGCCAAGTTGCTAATGGGAGGATACAATCAAGTTGAATAGGCACCTATACAACATGGGACTATCCTCTTGCATTAACTGCCGGTTCTGCGACTTGGAGCCTGAAACCCCGGAAAACCTACTGATTGACTGCACAGCAGTCTGTAGACGCAGGACTAAGGCCCTCGGATCAATACTTCCGGATAGGGATCGCATAGCCTCACTAGCGCCCAGAAGTCTATTGAACTGCATCGATGCGCTGGGGCTAGGTGAGTCTATGTAAGGTAGGAGAGGGCACAATAGACCAAAGGTCGCGGTGCATTTCTCATATTAATCAATCAATGTATATGTATATTAGGTATATTGCTGTGATAAATTTAATTTCTATTAGTAAGCAAAATATTTATTAGTATAGTATTACGATGTTAAAATGCAAAAATTAAAGACTAAGTCCATCGAGATTCGAACCTGCGTTCACATTGTGACTTTTTATATGCTTACCAACAACACCACTATTGACACTTTCGTGGCGTTGTCTTATGTATGGTTTGGATTCATGTAAGAAATATACGATGGTTCAAATAATTTTGTTTAAGTATAGAAATATGCTTTTGTAGAACATTTGCTTTCGCAAACATACAGACAAATGTGCAAACGACATAATATATGTATGATTGTTTCGCATTTTGCTTCTACGCCGGTCAAATTTCTATACAAAAATCGACTGAAATGCATCAGAAAATAAAATGGACAACTAGGGCAAATAATTAAAAAAAAAATTTATTGATAATTAAATATAAATGAAAATACATGTAAATTTACTTAAATTTATTAAAAACTTATTTAAATTTATTGAAAAAGTGCAAAGAAAAATAAAAAGGAAATTCATTTTACTTTGGCCCAGTTTTGTGCGCAATACAAATGCAACCCCAATAATGAATACAAGAAATTGACTAAACAACATGATAGATAGATAGATATACAAATTATAATATGACAACCCAATTCGAAGAGTACAAAAGAGAGATGGTTACGCTGCATATTCATGCATGATACGATTATGTTATCTATGGTTGCCATCAATTTCATGTTAAGAAACGTTGAAAATTGTTTCTAAAATCTTTTGTATACTTCCCATAACACATAAAGGTCCGTATCCAGCTCTTAAGTAATTGCTCAAGAAAAAAATACATTATTTCTTCAAGTAATTTTGACAGCTGGTTAGGCATTGAGAATGATCCACATTAGAAGAGCAAGAGAGAATAAACAAAGAAAATAAACTTTGTGTGCATGTCCTGCATGCAACGAGTCTCCGCATGACACTGACCACCTCTTTGCATGCCCCACAAACCCTACCCATCTAACACCCTCCTCCCTTTGGTCCGACCCCGTCGAAACAGCATGTTTCTTGGGCCTACCGTTAGATGACCTCGACGACAACACAAATGATATTTACCATCCCAACGGGGATTGAATCTCCGTTAAAACAACAACAACACAATTAAAAATAAATATCTATTTTCAAACATACATACATACATTTGTATGGATTGACATATGTAAACATAGCCATGCATTTACATGCAATGCGCATCCAATAAAAATAAAAATGGACATATCATAAATTTACTGAAGAGATAAGATTACAGCTGCTGGCGTATGCCGACGATATTGATATCATCGGCCTCAACACCCGCGCCGTTAGTTCTACTTTCTCTAGGCTGGACAAGGAAGCACAGAAAATGGGTCTGGTAGTGAACGAGGGCAAAACGAAATATCTCCTGTCATCAAACAAACAGTCGTCGCACTCGCGACTTGGCTCTCACGTCACTGTTGACAGTCATAACTTTGAAGTTGTAGATAATTTCGTCTACTTAGGAACCAGTATTAACACCACCAATAATGTCAGCCTGGAAATCCAACGCAGGAATGCTCTTGCCAACAGGTGCTACTTCGGACTGAGTAGGCAATTGAAAAGTAAAATCCTCTCTCGACGAACAAAAGCTAAACTCTATAAGTCGCTCATAATTCCCGTCCTGCTATATGGTGCAGAGGCTTGGGCGATGACAGCAACCGATGAGTCGACGTTACGAGTTTTCGAGAGAAAAATTCTGCGAAAGATTTATGGTCCTTTGCGCATTGGCCATGGCGAATATCGCATCCGATGGAACGATGAGCTGTACGAGATATATGACGACATTGACATAGTTCAGCGAATGAAAAGACAGCGGCTACGCTGGCTAGGTCATGTTGTCCGGATGGATGAAAACACTCCAGCTCTGAAAGTATTCGACGCAGTACCCGCCGGGGGAAGCAGAGGAAGAGAAAGACCTCCACTCCGTTGGAAGAACCAAGTGGAGAAGGACCTGGCTTCGCTTGGAATATCCAATTGGCGCCACGTAGCGAAAAGAAGAAACGACTGGCGCGCTGTTGTTAACTCGGCTGTAATCGCGTAAGCGGTGTCTACGCCAATTAAGAAGGAGAAGAAGAACAAATTTTGAGTTAAACGAACCATTCCGCCGTATATGTCATGATTTCAATTTTCATTCCACCACATTTGATCTAACAGACTCACTCTTTACCGTTAAAAAAATTATTTTATCTACTCTTAACAAGTAACATTTAAAAATTATAAACTTTAATCTAATTCTTAATTTCGGC
>NC_052500.1:41368884-41379477 GCF_016617805.1 Bactrocera tryoni | reverse complement strand
ACCGTGCATTCAATGCAGATGCTACGTCAGCACTTTTGGGTCGCGCGTGCAACGATCGGAAATGGGCTAAACAAAATTTGGGACGCTTCTACATTTTTGCAATAGAAGGAGAGCGCGAAATGGAATTGTTAATATGCAGGTATGCTTCCGTATGAACTTTGTTAAAATATTTGGTATGTGTATAGATATATTTATGTATATATGTATATATATATATATATATACATATTTAAATTATGTATAGAAATTATGTATAAAAATGTATATGTTTGTTTCCCTTTTCGTATTTTAGTTGATATTTTGATTTATGCAATCCTGCTTATTGTTCTTGTTGGTTTCGCGACCGGTTTGTGTGTGTTATATTTTTGTTTTTGTTTGTTGGATCTGTGCTACTGTGTATTTTGATTTTCGATGTTATTTGCTTGCGTCACTGCACCCACCATGAATATTTATATTTCATACGTATGTACGAATGTGTTACATTTTTTGTGTAGTGCACTGCACTTTCTTTTGTTTCGAATTTGTTTTTTTTATATTACATATGTATTCTTAAATTTTCTTTCGCATTTTTTGTTTTTTGGTTTTTTAGCTTGTCATATGTGTATGGACATATTGTTTCCTTTTTTGTTTTTGTTCGCCACTTCACTTCACCGCACTGCACTGGTTTTTGTTTAGTTTTAGTTTGTGGTTTGTATCGTCCTTTTTAAATTTTGTCACCACGATTTTAAAGTTTTTTTTCTTGGACGAAACCAATAGTGCCATTCGGAATGGCTCGAACGACCATGAATAATTAAAGGCCCAATTTATTGGGGAATACAAACCACTGAATTTATGTCGAATAGAAAGTATTAAATATATGTTGATGTGCGACTTGTGGAGAACGATTTGTATCTGCCAGTTTTTCCCGGATAGACTGAGGGAGACTTAACTCATTTAAACAAAGCAGGAGGCCAGCTATTTACACTTTTTAAATTACAGTTAACTGTAAGATTCGACAATGTTATCCCTTCCCCTTTTTTAAAGCATACATGGTTTCATTTGTTATTATTGCAAAAGAGTTACCACATATTTAAAAAATACAAAAAAATGCACTATTATTTCAAAACAAACCCTTCGATTATATTTTATGGTCCGTAACTGTATGCACAGCAGCTCCAATAATAATGAGATCAAAAACCATCGAAGTGTTAAACTATTGCTATTATTCATAACTTTTCTCTCATATTAAAATTACATACTTATTGATTCCCTTCTGGATTCTGAATCAATTTTCATGGAAACAATTTCACAGAAACAATTGTGTTTATAAGCTAAAAGATATTTAGAAATTAATTATAGATATATGCATATTTTAAAACAATGTAATATATAAGTATACAGTGTTATAACATAAAAGAGTGTGCAATAAATTGCATTTTATTTCAACTAGATGCACCCCATATACTCCTGATAACTATCAATGGAAACTTGAAGATTTTACATATGTTTAGAGGGCTTCGCAATATTTGAATCCGAGTTGGAGCATCCATTCATTCGAATATCTTTGAAGTCCTCTTCAGAGTCCGAATATGAACCAACAGAGCGACTGATTCTAAAAGTAATAAAATAAATATATTCAATAATGTATTTAATATAAACTAAGCTAAAATATATACACTAACTAGCTTCCAATCAGTTTATTGTTATTTTGGGTTGTGTGGAAAACAAAATGAAAAGCTTCAATAAATATTGACCCCCCTCTAATACTAATTACCAATGGAAGCGGCAATCGAGATGAATATAGGGTTATATATATACATATATATAAATGATCACGATGACGAGACGAGTTGAAAAACGGGTGACTGTCTGTCCGTCCCTCCGTTCGTCCGTGCAAGCAGTAACTTGAGTAAAAATGTAGATGAAACTTGGCATGTGCGATCCTCAGTAAAGAAAAACAAATAAAAGTTCGTACCTGAGCGTAATCGGTCCTGCCATGTCCACAAAAAGCCATTAACCAAAAACCTCTAATGTGCCATAACTAAGCCTAAATTAAGATATAAAACTCTAAATTGGCACAGGGGCTCGCAGTAGCAAGGGGCACCTCTGGTCAAAAAAAATGTGAAATAGTGGGCCTAGCCCCACCCTCTAATACATAAGTTTAATGTACGTACCTGCTTAACAAAATTTGCTCAGTATGAATATTATTAGAACTTACCGACAGTGTGAAAATGGATGAAATTGGAAGTTAACCCAGTGCACTCCCCATAAAACGGTACTGCTAAAATAATAATAATAATAATAACCAATGACTATCCTCCTCCTAACTCCCAACCTACGCGTGGGACGCAATCCGCAAACGAGCGGAATTAGCCGAGTCATAAAAGACAAGAAAGTTTTTAAGCTTTGAGATCTTAAAGTGCTCAGCTAAGGAAACAAAAATTTCAACAGCCAAAATTAAAAATTAGATTAAGGTAAGTTTATTACTTTTAAATGCTACTTGTTAAGAGTAGACAAAATATTTTTTTAAGGGTAAAGAGTGAGTCAATTACATCAAAAGTGCTGGATGTTTCGTTCAACTCAAAATATGATGTAGAAAATTTTAAAAGTAAAGGTTAAAACTGCTTGGTTGTACGACCGGGGACGTTAGAATTAATATCAGTCCACATAGATGGACTACAGACTGACCCATTCATTTACAAGAGATATTATAGCAAGCATTAGATTTATAAGTTTTAAACGATTAGTATATGGGGGAAGATTTAACTTGGAATCTCAATGTAAATGATTTAAGGCAAGAAGTAAAAATTGTTTTTGAGCGGACTCTAATTTCTTCTGATAGTTCTGAAAACCATGAAGATGAATAAAGATTAAAATTGAGTTTGGGATCCATCCCAGATCAACATAACTGCATACTTGCTCGAAACTAAAGTTTTGTATTACGTATGAAATAGCGTCTTTGGGGTCCATCCTAGATCAACAAAACTGCATTCTTGCTCCAAACTAAAGTTTTGTATTACGCATTAAGTAGCGTCTACAGATCTATGGGAAAAGCACATCGTTTAACATTTTCTAAGGTTCAATGGCAAATTGTTTGAAACTCTAATCTTTCACTATTTAAAGTATATGATTTAAAAAGTTTTTCATCGTCGCCTGAAGGGACAAATGAGAAAAAGTTAAACATAACTTGTTGTGATCTATTACTAATACAAGAAGCATCCCATTTTGGAAAAAATGGTTGAAACCAAGAACCGTGTATATACTCGTAACATCAATGTGCTTATTCTCCCTAAAGCCCGTTAATACCTGTACATGTGTTACAAATTCTAGCAAATTAGTTATTGTAGATATCCATTTACAAAAACCTTGCTGAGGACAATAAATTAGTGGAGAAATGCAGAAGGTTATTTCGTATATTATAATTGCTTCAAAAGTTTAGGTATTGCTGACGACTATTCCTCTATAGTTTTCAATGGATAACCTAAATCTACTTTATATAAAGGAATTACAAATGACTTTTTCCACATTGATGGTAATAAGACTTGTTTAAGAGATGCATTAAATAGTTTTCTTAAGGGTTGATATATATATTTGGCATATTTTTTAAGGAAGCATTGGAGAAACATATCTGGGTAAAGATATGATAATTAAATGATTGTTTTAACATATTTAACTGATATAAGACGTCTACTTCGGAAATGATTAATTACAAAAACATACATACTTGCTGATACGGAAAATTTTTAGGAGAGTTTGAGGAGTAATTAAAGAATTGAGCAAACATATTAGAAATTGTGGGACTGGACATAGTAGACTTATGTACATATTTCATCGCGGTCGGAAAATTAGAAGTCTTGCGCTTAGAGTTGATGAAACCATAGAACAATTTTTGATTACGTATAATATTATTTTTTACTTTGATTATGTAATTAATACGAGTATAACGGAATTTGGTTAAGTTCAGCAAATTTTTTTGAATAGTCAACAATTAGACAAAAAGAGATTTTCTATGTTTAATCTTGATAACTCTCTCGAAACCCACATATTAGAACTTATTCTTTGAGTAAGTAAATTTAAAATAGTTTCATTAATATTGGAGACAATATATTCAATATTAACACCGTAATAACCAAGTAACTTTAGAAAGTTCGCAATTAATCTTCTCAAAATTAGCTTTCGCAAAGTTGAACCGAGAACAAAGGTTCAGTGTATTACTATCAAGTAAGTTGGCTAGAATTTCGATATTAATTTCCAAAGCAGGATGATACAAGGTTGGTCCGGAAAGTAGTAAGACTGATTTTCTTCCACCGCGACTGTAGAGTGCTTTCCTAGCTAAAGCTTAGTACGCAGCTCTCAAGAAACGTAAAAACTTCATATAAAAAAACGCTTAAGAAACGGTCAGGAAACTTTCCTGCGATAAATTTACTTGTGCTAGTACGCAGCTCTAAAGAAATCTAGTACTAATTTTTGATACTTTTTTTCAGTAAAATGTGAATATGGCAAACCTGGTTTTGCGAAGTAACATCAAATCAACAATTGTTTCTTGAAGGAAATTCGAAGTAATCGTCAAATTCATCCTAAATTAGTTGAAATCATTATTATGAAGCATATTCCATTTTGAAATGTTGTATAAAACCTACCAATCTTCAACAACATTTCCTCAATCTCAATGAAAATATTTATGTTACCATACACATACACACATACATATTACGCACAAAGTTTGTTTTCTTTGTTTATTCTCTCTTGCTCTTCTAATGTAGATCATTCACAATGCGTAACCAGCTGCCAAAATTACTTGAGAAATAATGTATTTTTTTTCTTGAGCAATTACTTGAGAGCTGCGTACCAACCTTAACGAACAAGCTGTTTCCGAGCACCTGGAGAGCCAGGACAAACATTTTCGCGACGTGTTTCTGTGAGTGATGCAAGCCGAAAATGCAGCCTTTTTTAGAGCAGAGGTACGCGCTTTAATTCTGTGTGAAACTCAGTAAATCTGCGACAGAGACATTTGATATGATCAAGCATGCTTACCTAGATGTTGCTTTAGCAAGTAGTGTGTTTTGGTGGCGCCAGGCCATTTTGGAGGGCCGGGAAGTCGCTGACGAAGATCGTAAATTTGTTTAAATCGACTCAGTTCTATTACTTTCCGGACAAACCCTGTAAGTCCTCTGGCACAACCAAACATCGGCAGAGTAAGCGTTATCAACGTAAACCAGACCTAAAAACTAACCGAACTTGTTTGAAATTAAATTAATGTGGTCAAGACCCATGAAATTTTCCAAAATAATCTTGCAACCAGTATTATTAGCCATGCAGAAAACATTATTTATTAAATTGGCATGCCTCAAAAATGTTCGGCTGTTAGATCTGAGGAATCTTGGCCGTGAATTGAGAACGGCTTCAATACGAATTAATAATGTGGTAAATTCTTCAAAGTTAAATTTGCAGTTTCCAGCTACTTTTTTAAAGTGGGATTTAACGCTTTTTACCGCTGATTCCCATAAACCACCCATATGAGGAGCGCTTGGAGGGATGAATGGCAGTTAATGCCTTGGGGAGCGTACTTTTGTACAATCTCAGGTGAAACTTGTTTGATAAAGTCCACAAACTGTTTTTCAGTGGCTCTTTGAGCTCCTATAAATGTCTTGCCGTTGTCGCTCAAACCACGTCGTCCGACGAAGCGAGCAAATGCCGCGAGAAAAACCTCTTTTGTCAGATTAGTACATAGCTCGAGGTGTACTGCCTTTGTCGTAAAACAGACAAAGACAGCCACGTAGCCTATCATTAGTGTGGGAGACCTTAGCATGGATGCCTGTATTTGAAAAGGCCCAGCAAAGTCGACACCTGTGATAGTGAAGGGCAGAGCAAAGTTGCAGCGTTCCGGTGGAAGTGCTGCCATAATCTTGCACGAAAAAATGCATTTCTTTATCTTTGGCTTGAGTCTTGGGATACAAAACTCTTGGCGGACTATTTGTTGCAGTTGTTGGCTTTTTTTATGCTCAGAAAAAAACATTGCCTTTACAGATGCATGTTGGTCTCTTGGCTTATATTATTATACGTTTACATGCTATCATATCAATTGATATGAATATAATTTTGCGAATTTTTGTGAATTCATGCAAAATTGATAACATTATTATTAAATTATGCTATTTCCATGGTAATATTTGTAGTTAATGTCCAAATAAAAGCTACTTTTTAAAAATTTCTTATCTTTGATAATATTATATAATTTCGTATGCATGTATGTATATATGCTATATATTTGAAATATTATCGTAATATCCTAAAAACATAATATATTATAAAAATAATATATGTAAATCACACCTCTTATCATTTAAAACTTTCATACGCACCTATCCTGCAGATATGTATGCAAGTACAAATCAATTTCAAATCAAGATATTATCATTTATCAGTAATATAAAAAGCGCGCGAGTTATGTGTACACTATCATCCCAACCAGACACAACACAACAAAATATTGTAAATTGGACAAAATAAAAGATTAAAGAAAAACAAGTAAACATTACAAAAAAATAAGATAACAAGTAGAGATAAAGAACATAATGCAAATGCATACAAACATGTTTTGGTCCTTATGTTTGACTGTAATGATAACACAGACATTATCGGGTAAACCACACAATCATGTTTGCTTGCATTCAATAGAAAATAAGATTTTATTTAACAAATATTGTATTTCACAAAGAAATAGTTTAAGAAAATTGTAATCACTTTAGTAGTTATATAAGCAGAACATAATTTGAAAAGATTCAGAATAAAGTATAATGTCGCAGAAGTAACATCGTGGGCATTTTTATTCCTCCGCTCGAAGGACCAAAACTGGCGCAGTCGGTAAAAACAAACTGCAAAGTTGAGCGATACTAAAAACTGAAGTTTCTTAAGTTTCGTAAGTTTTAGCAACGGGAAGCAAATCCTAAGGTTAGCTCCCATTTTAAAGATCTTATATATATATATATAAATATATAAGTCGATCGGCACAGATAGCCAAGTTTAAGAAACTTAAGTTTCTACACAAGTTATCTCCGAGGATTACACTTAGTGAAGGCGAAGAATAGCTTCATTCCGCCCATCAACATTACCAGGAAAAGTGGGATTAAAGATTAATGCCCCACACACAGAAGACGCAGAGAAAGCGAAGTGCACCATTCAAAGAAACAACAACAAGTTCAGTTGTATTAAAAGAGGATACATCAGCAATGAATCCAGGCGAGCAGCAACCACTTCAGATGACAGGATCGCAAATTTTGAAGGAAGCTTCAAGAATCATGGACTTTGACGGCAGAGATTTATCATCGTTCATCAGGGAAGTTGACTTGATCCTTCCTTTATTCAACTCCAACCCATCAATGTTGGAATTTGGAACACAGCGACACGTCAAAACAAAAATTAAAGGAGAAGCAGCAAGTGTCATCCGGCCTTTGGGACCTACACCATAATGGCAGCAAATGAGACAAGAACTCATAAAGAATTTTGGAGTAAAGGAGTCGTACCACACCCTTTACAATCAGGCGATTGTACTACGAAACTATAACGTAAGTCAATATTTTAGATAAACTAAATTTAAAACATGAATTCGATAGGATAAAGCCTATAGAAATTTCTCCAATTTACAACGAAAGTTTAATTCTAAAAACATTTTTAAATGGGATACACCCCAACTTAAGCAGTGCAGTGATTAGTAGAAATATAAGCACCATTAAAGAGGCTTTTAGCGTTCTTCAAGAGACAGGTTTGCTAATACAATTTGATAAAAGACAAAACAATTATCAAAGAAATAATTATAGAAATTTTTTAAATAGAAATTCTTTGGCTCACAATTTTGGCAATTTTAATAATAAACAGTACATGCAAAATTCCAATTATTTTCAATTTGGACAAAATCAGCAGAGACAAAACAAAAAAAGAGAGCAGAGAGAGAATTCTAACCAAAATGACAATTATCAACAATTTAACTTTGGAAAAAGTAGACAAAATAATTCCGAGCAATTTAGCTTTGGACAAAATAGGCAAAATAATTCTCAACAATTAAGAAGATATAATTCAGTCCAAAGGAGACAAAACCCCCCCAAACCGATGGAAATAGATCACGTTCCAGAACAAGCAAATTTTCAGTTGCCAGCCCAAAACAATCGTTTCCGATAATAGAAGTGACTATAAAAAATTCAAAATTTAATGTCTTATTGACACAGGGTCTGCAACATCGTTATTGAAATATAATGTGTTAAAAGATTATGAATGTAAATGTAAATAAAGAGTTAGTTACCCCAACCCCAAACGAATTCAATGAAAAAAGTTATATACATTGGAAGCTAACCAACATAAAAAATAATAACTTTGATGCTATAATAGGACAGAATATTTTAAAACCTATTAAAGCAATAATTAATTTAGAAAAGGAGTATGTAGAAATAAACGGCAACAAAATTAAATTTATAAACTCATGCCCTTACAATTACGGAGATATTAATATACTTACAGAATGTAAAGAGAATTTGCTAGATATTTTATCAGATAGGGACATGAATGAAGAAGAAAAACAAAAATTAGAATACATTCTAAAAGCAAATAGCGATTTATTTTTCCAAGAAGGTAAAAACCTTTCTCATACTCATGAAATTCAGCATGAAATTGTTACAAAAACAAGTAGACCAACTTATAATAAAATGTATAGATATCCCCAAATTCATGAAGAAGAAATTAGTAGACAGATGAACGAGATGTTGCGCCAAGGTATAATTAAAGAAAGTAATTCCCCGTACAACTCGCCTCTTTGGATTGTACCGAAAAAGCAAGACAATTCAATAAAGAAAAAATGGAGAACACATAGTTATTGACTACAGGAAGCTAAACGAAGTCACTATAGATGACAAATTTCCAATACCCCATATTGAAACAATACTCAGCAAACTTGGAAGAGCTCAGTATTTTACAACATTAGATCTTGCAAAAGGCTTTCATCAAGCATTAATAAAAGAAGAAGATAGACCAAAAACAGCTTTCTCTACACCCCAAGGACACTTTGAATTTATAAGAATGCCTTTCGGACTAAAGAATGCACAAGCAACTTTCCAACGTTTAATGAATTCAGTTCTTAGGGAATATATCAACAAGATATGTGTAGTTTATTAAGACGACATCTTAATTTTTAGTTCAAGTATTGAAGAACATACCCAAAATATCAACAAAATATTTTCAGCATTAAGAAAACATAATTTAAAGATTCAGGTAGATAAATGCAAATTTTTCGCGAAAGCAACTGAATTTCTAGGTGACACTTTAACAACAGAAGGGATACAACCAAATTTAAGCAAAATCGAAAACATACAAAAACTAAAGCTGCCTACTACATCAAAGCAAATTAAATCATTCCTAGGTTAACAGGTTATTATAGAAAGTTTGTAAGAGATTACGCTAAAGTAGCACATGGTTTAACAAAATATTTAAAAAAGGATATTAAAATAAAAACTCGCGATCCTCAGTACATATCATCCTTTGAAAAACCTAAAAATCTATTAGTAAGCCCACCAATATTGAAATATCCAGACTTTAACAAAAAATTTGGCATTTCAACTGATGCAAAAGATTTTGCAATTGGCGCAGTCTTAACCCAGGACAGTTATCCTATAAGCTATGCTAGTCGAACACTTAACAAACACGAAAGAAGTTATTCCACTACAGAAAAATAACTGCTAGCTATTGTCTGGGCAGTGACATATTATAGACCATACATTTACAGCAGAGCATTTGATCTCTTATTAATTATATAAATAAAGTAAAAAATAATATTATACGTAATCCAAAATTGTTTTATGGTTTCGTCAACTCCAAACGCAGGATTTCTAATTTTCCGTCCGCTATGAAATATAAGTCTAGTATGTCCAGGGACAATCACACCATTTCTAATATGTTCGCTGAATTCTTTAGGTCCAATTACTCTCCAAAATCTCCACAAAATGTTCCGCATCAGCACAAGTTATGTCCGATTTCTGTCATTAATGCACCTACCATTTCCGAAGCAGACGTCTTAAATCAGTTAAATATGTTAGAACAATCATACAATTATGGCCCAGATATGATTCCCTCATGCTTTCTTAAGAAATGTGCCAAATATATATACCAACCCCTAACAAAACTATTTAACTCATCTCTTATGCAAGGCTTATTTCCATCCATATGGAAAAAGTCATTTATAATTCCTTTGCATAAGAGTGGATTTAGGTCAGTGGTCGGCATGAGAGGATCTGTCACTGTGTTGGTGAGCACGAAAAAAAAGTAGCCCAGTGAGAAATTGGAATTAAGACTAAGCATCTAATCTAAATAATTAATAGTATGATGAAAATTAACAAAATGTCTTTTAAGGATATATTCCCTATTATCTTTAAAAAACTTGGAACATAAAAGGCATTGCATGGCACCAAAGGCATTTAGAATTGTAAAATATTTCTCGCAGGGCATATTTGATTTTGCGGTATAGTTCTGCGTGATGTTAATTCGTTGCTGGCTCGACAACGACTGAACGATAGAGCGTAAGCGTACGTGTGAAGTTAGTTTGCACAATTGTGCTAAGAAATGCCGACCACT